>NC_041383.1:788175511-788229583 GCF_002162155.2 Triticum dicoccoides
GCAATTAGAGCAGTAGCGCGTTTTGCGGTGGACGCGCTACTGCTATTTTCCTTTCAGCAGCGCGTTTTGCTATCACGCGCTGCTGCTAAGTAGTAGTAGCGTTGTATTTTGAGCAGCGCTGCTGGTAAGATTCTGTGTATAGGCTTTTCCCTAGTAGTGTAAGGACTTCCTCAGGATGGATAGGGAGCGCTAGGTCGCCGCACTGCGGCGCTTCGAGCAGCGTCGCCGGGGCCGCGAAGAAGGAGGAGTCGTCTAACTCGATGACAACGACGACAACGCGCCGCCGGCACCTGTCCGCCATGGCGATGCCGGGCAAGGGTGCAGCCGGGACGGTCGCGTCAAGGAGGATAAGGCCGACGATGACAACGGCGGCGAGGACGGCGACTACTCCGCGTTTAGCGATTTTCTTTTTTTAGTTATATTCGTTATGTAAACGCGTCGAACATGTAATATATGCCAAAGTTTGCGAAAATTTAACCGTGTTTAACCGAACTTCGCCGAACTTTGTTTTTTAGAAAAATTAGACACGCCTGGGGGCGGCCCTGGGGCCGGCGACTGGGGGCCAACTCGCCCCCAGGCCGATTTTTTTTACGCTGACTCACCTCCAGACGACGATTTTAGGCGCCCCCTGGGGGGCAGCAGCTGGAGATGTGTTTAGCCCGACCCATCTCCCTTGTGGCCACTTAAGCTACACAGACAGACCCTTGATCGAGTTGCCAGGCCACTCTGTTGCCCCCCTTCTCACCTCACTGTCATCGGAGGAAGCCATTGGGCTATGCCTATGCGGTGGATGGAGGCAGTAGGTGCCGCGAAGAACAATGGCTTAAGTCCGCGAAGAACAACACGCGCCACCAGCAGCACTTGGGTACACGTTCATCATCAGTCATCACCGTGAAACAATGTACAGATGGCCCAGTCAACAACACGTCACGCTCATCAGGTGCCTCGTCACTATCGCCATTGTTACCCGGATTGCTGCACGCCGTTAAGATCCGGGGCACCACCGGCATCCATACGACAACAACCCGGCCGGGATATATACGCTCTCCAAAGGGCGCGACGTCTTTGTTGAAGAACGCCGCTGCTAAGCAAGCCGGCTAAGAGCAACTCCAACGGGGCGACTCAAACGTACACGCGATTTGTTCATTTGGGTCGGCCAGGCGGACGTGCGCGTCCGCATTTTAAAATGGGTCGACTTGACCGTCCAACGGGGAGGCCGACCCAAATGTGCCGCCGTAAAAAAAAACAAGTTGCGCGAAATAAACATAAATAAACATAATTAAACATAAAGTGGTCGGTCAAACGCCGGCCAAAGTCCACCTAAACCTAATAAACATTAAATAAAACATTAAAAAAAGTTTGCGCCTGCCTGCTGCCGCCCGGCACGCTGCCCTAGACGTTGTCGGCCTTGCTCTTGCCCTTGCCAGCGTACGCGCCGTCGTCGGTGAGGTCGATGAGGACCGGAGCAGGGCCAGCCCACCCGAACGCCGCCTGGTATGCTGCCAGTAGGGATGGCAATGGGGACAACCCCCTATGGGGATACCTACAACACCCCCATCCCCATCTATTCCCTATTATCACATCCCATCCCCGTTTACATGAATGGGGATAAAATTTCCCCATACCCATGCCCCACCGGGGAACGGGGCCCCATTAGGGTCCCCATCCTCATAAGCAAATACTCATATACATAATATGACACTCTATGATCAACATACATACATGGTGTTGTCCCTGTCCTGCTAATGCCTATCTAGGTTGTATTGACTTCTTGGTCATGGTGGCAGCTGAGGTGAGGATGTGAGATAGGTTTAAGGTTTTTTTTTCAGAGCTTTTTTTGTTTTCGCAAGTTTGTTTGTGAATATTTTAACGTTGACCGCAGTGTCACAGTTACTAACCGGGTCCCTGATGGGTATTGGGTCTAGGGAATAGGATATCATCCCCATCCCCGTTGTACCCTATGGGTAATAAATTAGTTTGGTAAATATCCCGATGGGGATGTTTTTCGCCCATCCCCACCCCCTAATAGATGAAATCCCCTCGGGTTTGGCGGGTATGGGGCCCCGTTGCCATCCCTAGCTGCCAGGGCAGCCTCCTCCGCCGTCTGCTGGGGCGGCGGCATTGCGGCAAGCCGTGCGCGCTCCTCCTCCTCCTCCTCCTCGAGCCGGAGCGCCTCTGCATTGCGTTGGAGCATGGCCTCATAGCGCATCTGCTCCTCGCCGTCAGCCTGCTCCTGGCCAAGCCAGTGCTCCTTCCATCGCTCGAGATGGGCCGGCTCCTCCTCCGGCTTCGCGGCAAAGTGGACGGGAGGCGCGCTCACCCACTCGCGATACTGGCCCGTCCACGAGTAGGCCTCCTCCGGCCAAGTGGGTGGAGGCGGGGAGCGCTTACGCGACGGCTCCGGCTCCGGCTCCGGCTTAGGCTGGACGGGCGGCGACGGTGGAGGTGGCGGCACGAAGAGCGGGGTTTGGATGGAGTCCTCCGCCGCCGACAGGGCAAGGGCTTGCTCCAGCCCATCCCAGTGTGTGTCCTCGTCGATGCGGCTAGCCTCCAGCGCCTGCTGCAGGGCCTCCTCGAGGGTGGCTTGGTACTCCGCCTCCGCCTCCATGTCCTCCTGCTCTACCTCCGGGGGCGGCGGTGGGAACGGCGGCGGGACGGCGTCGACGCCCGAGCGTCATTGCTCCTCGTGTTCGAGGGTAAACCAAGCCTCCCAGTTGGGAGAGTCGGCGGCGTACTCGGGCAGCCGACGCTGCTCCGGCGTAAGCTGCGCGTGGCGCCGGCGCACCTCGTCGCCGTGCGCCCGCTGGGTCCGCGGAACCGCCGGCACCGGGATCCACTGGGGATCCAAATGCCAATGGTGCGGCAGCGTCACGTCGGGGTAGGGGAGGGGCTGCCTGTACTCCCAGTGCCACCGCGCTTGGTGCACTGGGATGTGCAGGCGCCGACGTTCAGGGCGGAGGGGGAGGGGGAGCACGGGATGACGAGGCGTTGGGGGTGCCCTTGCCCTTGCCCTTGCCATTGCTACAGCCGAAGAGGCCCATGGGCGCGCTAGGGTTTATGGTCGCCGGCGAGAAAGCAAAGGGAGTGGTGGGAGGCCAGATGTGGACGGGAGAAGTGGATGAGGCCGACCCCGCCGCACGCGTGGTTAAAAAAGGATGCGCGCACTGGCTGACACGTGGGCCCGCTGTCGGTGGTCGTCATAAATAAGACGACCGGTGGCGGTTGGGTGGCCGCCAGGTGGGGACGCGGCGGACGCCTAGGAGACGTGCGGCGCGTCCGCTTCGCGTCCGCGCCTACGCATTCCGGGCGCAATTTTGGGCCGGAAATGGGTCAGCGCGGACGCCAGGCAGACACGATTTGAGTTTGGGTCAGCGCTGACCAAAATGGACACGGGCGGACGAAATGGGTCGCCCCATTGGAGTTGCTCTAAGGCCTTGTACAATGCTAGGTTCTTAGGAAGATGCTTACAAAAATAAAACGGATTTTTCTGAAGTATCGGTGCCTATTTTTACAGGTGAGGCGTCTAATTAAGCACCTACGCTATACAATTAAGCATCGGTTCTTAAGAAAAAGATGGTTTATAAGTACCTCTCCTAAGCACCTTGCAGTGTACATGGCCTAATACAACTCCCAAACTCTACTACCATTGTTTCAGTTGCTACTTCACGCACCTTCTGAGATTTCTGCCAACTTCTGAGATTTAATCCACTTTCCGCTGTTACAACTTACAACCATAAGATCCATACATGAAATTTATTACGCTTCCCGTTTGATTTATTCCACTTGATCCGTGCCATGCATATGCATACATGTGTGCGTACAGCGCAACAATGCGGCATCTGAGCATCATGCATGTGCTACTACGTACAGTAGCTTTTAATTACTCAACAGCACGAGTGCTGGCTGGGAGCGTCCCGTTCTTTCCATGGAAGTTGATGCGGTTGTCGCCGCAGTCGACGAACTCGTAGTTGACGATGAGGTGGCCCCTCTGGTACCCCATGCCGTCGGTGTCGATCTTGACGAACACCGTGTCCCAGTCGAGGTCCAGCCCGCCGTTGGCGCACTGGTCCACGATCCTCGCCGTGATCTGCGCCCCCGTGCCCGTGTTGGTCACCCGGATGCACCGCCCGCAGGACGCCTGGCCGCGGGGGCCGGCGGGGCCGCAGAAGGCCGTCCAGCCGTACTTGGACCGCCACGAGAACGGCTTGCCGGCGTCCCAGGTGGAGCAGTAGGCGCTCACGGCACCCAGGTCCCAGCCGTTCTGAGCCGGGCTGTAGTAGTGGTAGGTCGCCCGGACGTTGCTCGCCTGCTGCGCCGCGGCGGCCGCGGCACCGGCGGACAGGAGCGCCACCACCAGCGCGAGGCGTGCGGCCATTTGATCGTCGTTGACGTAGCAGAGGAGGATGATCGTGCTACAGAGGAGGAGTAACTAGCAGCTGCTGACACTGGAATGGGGATCGCTCTTCGCCGCTACCATTATTTTATAGAGGTAGAATGGAACGCGGCGCGTCAGATATGGTACGGTTATGGTAGACTTTTCTTCTCTCCACAGCTTCTACGAATTTTCCACAAACTGGAAATCAATTGCATGAACAGCTCACAAGGACGTAAATATGACTTTAAGAGCTGCAGCATACGTGTCCTGCTACCTAGCTGAACATAGCGAAATTGTTGCAAGTGTGTGTGCAGTGGCTGCCTATGTAATCATGTCAGCATGTCACTTTCCACAAATTGGTGCGGCTGCAATTGCAAACACGTATGTGAACGCTTGAAGAAAGATATAATTTTGAGTGAAATTGGAAATTTTAGGTAGGGTAGCTCGATTTATTGGTATGAGAAGCTGTCACCAATTTTACTGAGACATTTACAATACCGAGTGCTAGAACAAGTCCAATGATAAACCATGAAAAGTAAACCATGAGTCGCATCTCCGTAATCTTTCCTATTTATAAAGATTGGAGTTGATGATGAGTTCACATGTGGGTCCAATATTCTTTCTAAATAAACAAATACGAGCATCCCCGCATGTGGAACTAGCAATTTTCCAAAAGAGATATAAACAAATATACTTTACTCACATGTGGGATCTATCATTAAATAAATAAATACACTACTTTCATGTGAGACCAACTTTTTTGCAGAAGGCATAAATAACAAACACAAAATTGTGACTTCAACTCAAAATCGATCTTGGTTTTTGTTTCCCTTCCCAACTACTATGGTCATTTAAAATTCTCTGGCATTGCATGCCCCTCACCGTATTTTTGCTATCTTTACTAATCATAAATTGTGCAACGGACACAAGGACACTAATGTTATTGGACCACCTACTACGCCAATGGCTTCGTGGCAACACAGGGGCATCGTGCTAGTTTTACTTAAATATACCACAACATCTAGACTACATTAATTATACATCTCACAGCCATAGAATTTCCATAACCACATGTAAATAGAACATAACCCATGGGTCTTTGTGACTAAACTTTTGTAGATTTTAAGCAATTAAATGTGTTTTATTAAAGAGAATACATATTAATATCAAGAGGTAAGCGGTTAAATATAACGTGAAAATGATGCAGTGGTAGAATGAGTTATGTGGAAACAATTTGTCAACAACATACGTGTCCTGCTACCTAGCTGGAAAATTTAGCAAAATTGTTACAAGTGTGGATGGATGCCTATGTAATCATGTCAGCGTGTCACTTTCTACAAATTTGTGCCGCTGCAATTGCAAACATGTGGTCGAAAGCTAGAGGGAAGATATATCTTTGCGCATAACTGAAGTTTTAGATAAGATAGCTCGATTTATTGTTATGAGATAGAGTTCTCACAAATTCATTGAGATACCGACAACGCCAACCGCCTAGAACAAGTCCAACAAAAAAATCCGTGAAAAGTAAACGAAACCTCACATCTTGATAATTTCACTCAATATATATCACAACAATTAGATTACAATTAATTATATATGTAGATGCTTCCGCTGTAATTTTTTGTATACACAAACTTCACATCAGAAAATCCGAAGGGCAAGCATCCATGCGGCCACCCATGTGCTTTACGATTGGTGCACTAGGTAGTTTATGTCATTAGCCCTTAATCGCTGCACTGGGGTCCATGCATGCAGCTCTGCGGGTCCATGCATGACAGCTTTTGGCAGAGCTGCATGCGCCACCCACCCCCACCTCTCATGTGTTTTCATTTTATCTCAAAATTTGAATTTATTATATCTTCTGAACCAAAAGTCTAAATTAAGTTTCATTTGAATATTCGTGTTTATCGCAACAAGTCCTTTTGAACAAGACTAATTTTGAATACATTTAAACATCTTTTTAAAAATTTACCAAGTTTCAAATAGTAGAACATGAGAATCATCATAAGTTTCGACAAGTTACACTTGTTAGGGGCATACGGTTTAGGACTTCCGGCTTAGGGCTTAGGGTTTCAGTTTTAGTCTTTGAAACTTGCTAAATTTATCATTCATTCTATCAAGTTTTAGTAGTTGAAACTCACTTAAGTTTTAGAATTTATCAAAACATATTCAAAAGGGGCTTGTTTCAAAGCTCTCGACACAAGGGACATGAATATGCAAACGAAATATAAATTGAACTTTTGATTCAAAAGATGTAATAGATTCAAATTTACAAGTACAAATGAAAAGCATTGGAGGTGGGATGGATGGGGCATGTGGCCTATGCCAAAACTTGTACCAAAAAGTTGCATGAGTAACTAAGCTCAAAGCATAAACCACTTTTCGGATCTTGATGCAATCATGTGGCTACATGCACTCGTCTCCCGTCCCTGCGTGCCACAAATCGTCTTCAACTTTACATTGTAAGATCTAAACCCTTACCCCCTGACCCGTCTCCCTCGTGGCCTCTTAAGCGACACAAGCAGACCCTTGATCGAGTTGCCAGGCCAATTCCTTGCCTCCCCTTCTCCCATCACTGTCATCGGAGGAAGTCGTTGGGCTAAGCCCACGCGGTGGATGGCAGCAGTAGGTGCTCGCGGTGGGGAAGGCAAGCCCCCTCCTGCGCGGTGCAGCAACTTCCGATGGTGCAATGGTTCCCTTGTTTGTGTCTCCAGCAGGTGGAAGACGCAACAAGGTCGGCGGCAGGCTCTGGTGCTCCTGCCCCGTAGCTCATCCCCGGTGATTCGGGGCGGGTGCCCCCATTCTGGCTCTCTGGAGGTTCGTTCCCACGAGCTAGCTGTTTGCTGACATTTGGTGGCTGCAGCGCCGGCGGGACTAGATATTGTTGGTTCGACCAGATCCAGCTCATTGTTATCTGTTGGTGACGATGTTGGTGGCTTCTGCATAGATATGGCTTTATGTCATGATGAAGGTGCGTTGATCGTCATGTTTGCGGGTAGGTGGCGCATTCGGGGCATCGGTTGTTTAGTCTGTAAGAAGTGTTTACCATGCAAATGACCAAACTATGAGCAAAAATATGTCTAGTCAAAACTAGCAACGTAGCCCTTGCAAATGCAGGTGCATCACCTTTTATTTGGTAAGAAGTGTTTGAGTTGTGTTTCCTTAGGTCCGAAGTGCAATTGCTCTTTCTCCCGACCAATGGAAGTGTCTTTTATACAAGCATAGTTTCTGTAAAGCAAGTCTAGATAGTTGTCGCATAGTTGTGTGGCATCATCGATCGTTACGTTAAATTGCACTAGATTAGCGGCTAGCAGGAGATCGGAGATGGTCAGTTTTGGTTTTTGTAGAAGGCCGAGGCTACACGATAAAATTGTCTAACTATGATCATCCATAGAAAAGCAAAAAATTAGAAACAAATCCTAGGGTAATCGACATCATCTTCCTCCTATACTTGACGACATTGAACCGTGAGAAATCTCAATAACATTGATAACCCACAACTATAGGGGATCGCAACAGTTTTCGAGGGTAGAGTATTCAACCCAAATTTATTGATTCGACACGAGGGGAGCCAAAGAATATTCGCGAGTATTAACAGTTGAGTTGTCAATTCAACCACACATGTAAGACTTAATATCTGCAGCAAAAGTTTTAGTAGCAAAGTAGTATGGAAATAACGGTAACGGTGGTAACAGTAGAAGTAGCAATTTTGTAGTGATTGTAACAGCAGTATGGTGAAAGTAACTTAGCAAAGATCAATACGTGAAAAGCTCGTAGGCATTGGATCAGTGATGGATAATTATGTTGGATGGCATTCATCATGCAACAGTTATAACCTAGGGTGACACAGAACTAGCTCCAATTCATTAATATAATGTAGGCAGGTATTCCATATATGGTCATACATGCTTATGGAAAAGAGTTTGCACGACATCTTTGTCCTACCCTCCCATGGCAGCGGGGTCCATAAGGAAACTAAGGGATATTAAGGTCTCCTTTAATAGAGAACCAGAACAAAGCATTAGCACTTAGTTAATATATGAACTCCTCGAACTAAGGTAATCACTGGAAAGAATTCCAATTATTGTCACCTTGGAGTATGCGGACCATAACACGTAAAGGTGTCTACAACTTGCAAGATAGGATCAAGAACTCACATATATTCATGAAAACATAATGGGTTCAGATATGAAATCATGGCACTCGGGCCCTAGTGACAAGCATTAAGCATAGCAAAGCCATAGCAACATCAATCTGAGAACATAGTGGATACTAGGGATCAAGCCCTAATGAAACTAACTCGATTACATGATAAATCTCATCCAACCCATCACCGTCCAGCAAGCATACGAAGGAATTGCCACTTCCGGCGGTGAGCATCATGAAATTAGTGATGGAGGAAGGTTGATGATGACGACGGTGTAAGTGCATCTAGTGCCCCTTAGTGATTTTGGTGTATTAAAGACTTATAGGTTAAGAGACTGATGCCTTTGTGAGTGTACACAGGTCTATAAGTCCATGAGGAGTTTGATATTTACAGAGAAAGTCGACCCCTAAAAATGGAGTTCTTCGACTGAAGACTTTGGATTTCTGAAGACTTTGAAAGTGAAGAAATTGGTGTAACCTTGAAGACTTGGTAATCATTCGAGGAACATGAGGCGTGAAGACTTTTGTTTTCGTAGTTTCATTTTATCTTTCTTGAGTCATAGGAAACACCGTACTGTTAAAGGGGGTTGAGGAAATACTAAGGAAAAATTTCCATCTGATGCTCAACTCAAATCCTACACCTACCAATCCCTTCGAGTGAAGCCATTGGAAATCTCGCACAGTTCAGTCATATTCTTCAGTGACAGAGACAAAGTTCTTCTGGTTTCTGAGGAATTTGTTCTGACTGAAGAGTTAGGAATTCGCCAATGCGGATTGCCTACACAGTGAGGAACATGATAGCCCTGAGGAATTCGAACCCAAATATTCTGACCGTTACTGTGCTACGCGCCAGCTGTCCCAAAATATCTACCCACCTAACGGTCATATCAGACAAGGGCATTTATGTCTTATCATGTCGGGCTGCTCCCTAGGCTATAAATAGCCACCCCCTACAACCACTAGTTGGTTGGCTGCTCCAAGAGAAACTAACACTTGTCATTTGAGAGCAACCCATCCTTCGAGGACTTTGAGTGAAAATCATCAAGTGAGGAAATCCCAAACCCAAACCTAAAAAACCCCGAGTGATTGAGCATCGCTGAAGAGATTGATCCTGCGTGGATCCGACGCTTGTTTCCTTTGAAGATTGTGCTTCTTCCAGACGGTTAGGCGTCAAGGTCTAGAGCATCCAAGAGGAATTGTGGATCGCCGAGTGACCGAGTTTGTGAAGGTTCGGAAGTCACCTGAAGACTTACCACGAGTGTTTGGGCGAGGTCTGTGTGGCCTTAGCTCAAGGAGAATACAGTGAGGACTGTGTGTCCGGGACTGGGTGTCCTCGAGTTTAAATACTCAGCCGCTCCAACCAGATGTACAACTGAGACAGCAGTTGGAACTGGTCTACCAAATAATTTTCTTCACCGAGCTAACTGGTTCTATCTCTTCAACTCTTTCATTTCTTCATGTATGTTGTTGTGTGTTTGTTCATATCTGTTTGAAGACTTTGACTGAAGACTTTCTCAATTTCCTCAGTTCTATTTCTTCAGTCTGTCCGTCTTCTTCCTTGTGTTATCCTGTGTCTACGCTTGCTGTACTCTGTGCTTGTCTTCATTTCATCATGATGACTATGCTTGTGTTCTGTCATGTTCCTTTCTGAGTACTTATTCCACTGCAAGTAGTTCTTCATTTAGGAATTTCCTCACCTGCAAATTCCTCAGTGAAAAGTTCATAAAAATCGCCTATTCACCCCCCCCCCCTCTAGTCGATATAACGCACTTTCAATTGGTATCAGAGCAAGGTACTCCCTTGTTCTGTGTAATTTTGGTTTAACCACCTGGAGTTCTAGTTATGTCGACCGCATGTATGATCAAGGTCTTTGTTGGGTGTCCTACCTTCGATGGCACGGACTACCCCTACTGGAAGAATAAGATGTGAATGCATCTTGAAGCAATTGACAACGATCTCTGGTATGTTGTGGAAAATGGTGTTCCCTCAGTCACACCTTCCCTGAATGTTGCTGATGTGAAGAGATTCAAGCAACTCGATTCTCAAGCAAAGAATATCATATGTGGCCATCTGAGTAAAGGGCAGTATGGTAGAGTGAGTGCTTTGGAAAATGCTAAGCTTATCTGGGATAGGCTCTCCAAAGTAAACGAAGGAGTCTCAACTCAATGTGACTCTCGTGTTGATGTTCTTCACAATCTCTTCAACCGCTTCAAAAGACTCGACAATGAAAATGTTCAGCAAACCTTCGATCGCCTCACTGATATCTCAAATGAGCTTCAAGCGCTTGGCGCCACTGATATCACCGACCATGAGGTGGTGAAGAAATTGCTGAGATCGCTCGATTCTTCATTTGACACTCTGGCACTGATGGTCCAAGAGCGTGCTGATATCCTCGAGAGGCTAAATACTCATGAGTTCCAGCTTGCTGAGAAAAGAGATCTCCATGGTTCAAGCTATGGCAAACCACGTGCTCTGAAGGCCAACGCAGTCTCTGAGTCTGAGGAAGAAGACTCTACCAGCAGCCTTGGTGATCCTGAAGAACTGAGCCAGGAACTAGCACTACTCGTGAAGAAATTTCAGAAGTTCTCAAGACATGGTCGCTTTGGGAAAATCTTCAAGGAGCAACGATTCCTCATCTAGTGACTACAAGAAAAGGTTGTGCCATAAATGTAAGAAACCTGGTCACTACATTCAAGATTGTCCTCAGTGGGACAAGGAATTAAAGAAGAAGAAATACAAGGATTACAGTTCTGATGATGCCAAGAAGAAGAAGAAATCTTCAAGGTCTTCATCATCAAAATCCTCAAAATCTTCATCTCACAAGAAGAGCAGCTCCAAGAAGGCTCGGGCATTCATTGGCAAGGAAATGAATTCTGAGGCTGAATCTGAGGATCATGAGGAACAGGAGGCACCCGAGGAGTCTGAGTCAGGTGTGGCAAGTCTAGCACTTGCTACCGCATTTGTCAGCAAGTCTATCTTCAACTCTAAAGAAAATGGCAACACCAACAACGCTGATGAAGGCAATGATGACTACGCTCCCACCTATTGCTTCATGGCAAAGGGTGCCAAGGTAACTAAATACCCCTCCTCTGAATCAAGTGAGGATGAATCTGATGAAAATCTTAAGCCCAGCTACTCTAAACTTGCTAAGATTGCTGTGAAACAACAAAAGGCTATTGAAAAGCTTCAAAACATGCTAGACAAAAGTGATGATATGTTGGGTGATGAAATGGACCGCACTAAAAACTTAACTGAAAATCTTCAAAGACTTCAGTCTAAGTTTGACAACCTTCAAAGTCATCATAACACTCTCTTATCTGATCACGAGAAGCTTTCTTATGAGTTTCTTTAAAGAAAGCAAGATCTTGAAAATCTAGGAGTGAGTTATGAAGATCTTCAGAAGGAGCGCGATTCATTACTTGCTCAACAAATCAGCGCTACTCAGGAAGAATTTGTTCCTCCATGTCTTAAGTGCATTGAACGTGAATCTGCTAATTCTTCACCTGAATGTTCAAATGTTTCAAATGTTACAAATTCTTCACCTGTCTCTGCTATCACTAATTCCTCATCTGAGGACATTGCTAGTACTACTAATGATGTAGGGCTGAAGGAATTGTACACGACAGGCATGTACAAAAGCCTCAAAGGGCATCAGATTCTTTGTGATGTGCTTAAAAAGCAAATCCTCAACTGGAACCCTAGGAAAGAGGGTATTGCCTTTGAGAGGAAACTCAATGCTGATGGAACATATTGGAAACCTGAGCAATACCCCAAAACCTCATGGGTTGCTGCAAAGGGACCTCCAGTTGATCCATCCAACTTATCTGGCTTTACATGTGAATCTCCTCATTCTTCTGATGAGTCATTTAACTCTAACTATAAACTGTTCAAAAATCAGAATGGTGAAGTATTTGCTAGATATGTTGGGACTAACTGCAGGAACGGTTCCCCTATGAAGAAAATCTGGGTTCCCAAAAGTTGCCTTGAAAGTCTTCAGGTGAATGTCCTCATGACACCACCTGTGAAGAATAGGAACCCCAGATCAACTTCTTCATATGAACCAAATTCTTCATATGGATCCAAGTCCTCACATGGATCAAATTCCTCAAAAGGATCAAAGTCCTCATATGATCATCATCGTGCTAACCCTTCTGTTTCGCAGGGTAGAGCTAAGGGTTATGAATATGTGCATTATTCTTCAAATCATTATATTCATAAGTCCTGGAAGAATTTCTCTGCTTATTCATATGCTTACCCTAACCCCTCTTATGTGAAACGAAGCGGACTGGCTTCTATGCCACCTTTCTCATATGGTGCTCGCAGAGTGATGAATTCTTTGCCACCCCTTCAGATGTGGGTGGTGAAGAAAAAGAACTAATCTCTTATGTAGGGTCAGGTCTCCAGACATGCTCAAAACGTCTGAAGAATTTGCTGGAGACCTGAACTGTGCCTGAAAGGACGCAGGCTAATCATGAAGAAATGAATTTTCATTTCTCACGTCCTCATACTGATTTATCTGTGCTATTTCTTGATGAAATTGAACTGATGATATTGATGTCATATTCTTCACTGATGAAGTATATGAGTTCGTAAGATGCACTAATTCATCTGCAGGATGATCAGCCCAAAGCACATGAGTGGGTCCTCGATAGTGGATGTACAAATCACATGACGGATGACAAGAATCTATTGATGGATGCTCCTTTATCACCGTCACATCTGAAGCATATCATCTTCGATGACAAAGGCAAAAGTCAGGTATTGGGTCTAGATAAGGTTGCAATCTCAAAGGATCGACACATGGACAAAGTCATGCTTGTCGAGTCCTTAGGATACAACCTCATGTCTGTCTCAATGCTTTGTGATCTCGATATGGTTGTTGTCTTTGGAAGATATCATTGTGTTGTGATCATGGAAGTTGGCCATTCCAAAGTCTTCGAAGGCTTTAGGAGAGGAGATCTGTATATTGTTGATTTCTCTACAGGACCACAACCAGTCGTGTGCTTACTTGCGAAAGCTTCAGAAGGCTGGCTATGGCATCGACGACTTGGTCATGCTGGCATGAGGAATCTGCACACGCTTGCGAAGAAGAAGCATGTCATTGGCATTGAGAATGTCAAATTCCTCAAGGATCACTTATGCGGAGCTTGTGAAGCTGGAAAGATGACAAAGGCCAAGCATCCAGCGAAGACTATCATGACTACCACTCGTCCATTTGAATTGCTTCACATGGATCTCTTTGGTCCTAACCACTATTCTGCAATTCTTAATGATGCATCTCAATATGGATTTGTTATTGTTGATGATTATTCTTGTTACACATGGGTGCACATTGTCACTTACAAACATGAAGTGCAGGAAGTCTTCAAACGATTTTCCTCAAGGGTTTCAACCAACTCTGGTGTGAAGATCAAGCACATCAGAACTGACAATGGGACTGAGTTCAAGAATTCCGGTCTTGATGGCTATCTTGATGAACTTGGTATTACTCATGAGTTATCTTCTCCTTATACTCCTCAGCAGAATGGTGTCGTGGAGCGCAAGAACAGAACCCTCGCTGAAATGGCTCGCACTATGCTTGATGAATACAAGACGCCTCGTCACTTCTGGATTGAGGCAATTGATACTGCGTGCCATGTCATCAATAGGGTATATCTTCACAAATTCTTCAAGAAAACTGCTTATGAACTTCTCACTGACAAAAAGCCAAATGTGAGTTATTTCAAAGTCTTCGGTGCTAAATGTTGGATTAGAGATCCTCATCACACTTCTAAATTCTCATCGAAAGCACATGAAGGTTTTATGCTTGGTTATGGAAAGGACTCGCACACCTACAGAGTCTTCAACAGCGTTCTTCACAAAGTTGTTGAAACTGTAGATGTGCGGTTCGATAAAACTAATGGCTCGCAAAGAGAGCACCTACCCTCTGTGATAGATGAACCAGCACCTGAAGATTCTATCAAGTTCAAGGCTACTGAGGATGTCATTCCTACCAAAGAATCTGCTGAAGAATTCATTCCTGATCGTGATGATTACTGAGCTGGCGCACCTGAAAAAAATGGTGCTGAAGAAAATGTTCCTGAAGGGAATGCTGATCAAATTCCTCGAATACAACCCACTCATCCTCGCATTGCTAACAAAGTGCAAATTGAGAAGATCATTGATGACATTGAACCACCAGGTCCTCTCACTCGCTCAAAATCTTCACATTTATCTAACTTTTGTGGGCACTTTACTTTTGTCTCTATCTTAGAGCCCACCAAGGTAGATGAAGCATTTCTGGAGCCTGAGTGGATTCAGGCTATGCAAGAAGAATTACATCAGTTCAAGCTCAACAATGTCTAGGAACTGGTCAAACGTCCAGATCCTCGCAAGCACAACATCATTGGCACAAAGTGGATCTACCACAACAAGCAAGATGAAAATGGCCTTGTGGTGAGGAATAAGGCACGGCTTGTAGCTCAAGGCTACACACAGGTTGAAGAAATTGATTTTGATGAAACTTTTGCACCTGTTGCTAGACTTGAGGCTCTTCGCATATTACTTGCTTACGCTAACCATCATGATATTATCTTACAACAAATGGATGTGAAAAGTGCATTCCTCAATGGTAAGCTTGAGGAAGAAGTATATGTTGCTCAGCCCCCAGGCTTTGAAGATGCAAAGAATCCCGACAAAGTCTTCAGACTCAACAAGGCCCTGTATGGCCTCAAGCAAGCCCCTCGGGCATGGTATGACACTTTGAAGGAATTCTTCATGAAGAAAGGCTTCAAACCCGGTTCACTCGACCCAACTCTTTTCACTAAATCTTATGATGGTGAATTGTTTGTGTGCCAAATATATGTTGATGATATTATCTTTGGCTGTACTGACCAATGTTATAGTGATGAATTTACCTATATGATGAGTGAAGAATATCAAATGTCTATGATGGGAGAGTTGAAATTCTTTTTAGGTCTTCAAATTCGTCAACAGCGCAATGGTATATTCATATCGCAGGAGAAATACCTCAAAGAAGTGTTGAGGAAATTCGGCATGCAAGATTGCAAAGGGGTCAAAATTCCAATGCCCACAAATGGCCATCTATGCACTAATGAAAATGGTCAAGACTTCGATCAAAAGGTATACCGCTCCATGATTGGCTCCTTACTGTACCTATGTGCATCTAGGCCAGATATTATGCTTAGTGTTTGCATGTGTGCCCGATTTCAAGCTACACCGAAGGAATCACACCATAAGGCTGTGAAGCATATTCTTCGATATCTAGCTCACACACCAACACTTGGACCATGGTATCCCAAGGGCTCTTCATTTGATCTCGTTGGATATTCAGACTCTTACTATGTTAGCGATCGCGTGGACCGCAAGTCAACATCAGGCACATGCCATTTCCTCGGACGATCTTTGGTCTGTTGGTCCTCGAAGAAACAGAACTGCGTATCTCTCTCCACTGTAGAAGCTGAGTACATTGCTGCTAGATCATGTTGTGCTCAGTTACTATGGATGAAGCAAACTCTCAAGGACTATGGCATCAACGTGGAGAATGTGCCTCTCTACTGCGACAATGAGAGCACCATCAAGATTTCTTGCAACCCAGTTCAGCACTCAAAGACAAAGCACATCCAAATTCGTCATCATTTTCTTCGTGATCATGTGTTGAAGGGCGATATCTCCATCTACCATGCAAGAACTGAAGATCAGTTGGTCGATATTTTCACTAAGCCCTTGGATGAGAAGAGATTTAGCAAGTTGCGGTGTGAGCTAAATATCCTAAAATCTTCGAATGTTCTCTGAAATGGACACTCATCCTAACACTTATGCTGACTTGATGACCTAGATGCGCAACACACGAAGTAACATTTTTCTTCAATCAATGAAGACTAACCTTCTAAGTGTGAAGAAATTAATGAAGAAATTGATTCTCAGAGCCCTATAATTGTACGCAGGGTCTAAAATCAACTTTCTTATACGGTGGGTTACGCCACCACAAAAGTTGAAAATCGTCAATTTGAGTTTTTTCCTCAGTTTTGAAATTCCTCAATTTTTTCAAATTCTTCAACTTGCAATGTCTTCACTATTTCCGTCGTTTGTCTTCATTTGAATGTGATTGGACCCTTCCCCCTCTATGCTAAACTCAATCTAATCTTTTCACAAATTCTTCATATGCATTCTGATTTGAAACTCATTCAAAATCTTCACTGTGTCCTTGACAACTGAAGAAATTGCGAACGGTAACTTAAAACTTATCTTATCTAATTTTTCGGCTTTGCCGCTCAAACCGTTCCGCTTCTCACGACAAATACTTATCTATTCACCCACGATCCTACACGATCGCCACCTCACAGTACGTGGGTGACACATGTCATGTGAATGGGAAAAGCCAGGGGCACGTTCGTCCGAAATCCTCGGGTGCACAGTTTTTCACTACCACTATAAATACCCCTGCCTTCTCTTCACTTCACTTTTACTCCGCTCGACCTTTCTCTCCCGCTCGAGCTTCCCAAACCCTAGCGCCGCCGCTACTTCATAGTCGCCGCTGAGGAAGAGCTTCACTACCTCGACCTCGTCGCCGTCGTACTTGTGCCGGTTGCGGATTTCTTCACTCCGCCACCGTCGTAGCCGTCTTCCTCTGCCGAGTTAGGGCGTGGAAGATCTGAACGGACGAACTTCACCTCATCGCTTCCCAGTTCGTCGTGTTCTTCACTTCCGGTAATTAAAAGTTACTTTTATTGCCCGCTTTGATTCATGTGTTTTTCCTAAAAATCTTCAAAGGTGTTTATTTTTCAAATCTTCACACACTAAAACACCTCACATGTTATCTGTTCTTGATTCGTTTCTATAAGCAATGATTTTCTTCAAGATTCTTCAATTGTGTGGATTTTGAAATCTATACAACTTTGGAACCTAAGATAAAGAACGCTTAGCAAAATTCTTCAAGACTCATCGGTCAAATTCCTCAAACCTATTCTCTTTTCGAAAATCTTCTGAGAACGCATATGACCTCTCCAAATTCCTCACAACTATACTCTGTTCATAGGTACAAAATGTCCGCTGCTGAATCACTAGGTTCTTATCAACTTAACTCATTTGCAGCGTTCCTCAAAGAAAAGTTGCATACATCTTCAGAAACTTCAGCTGTTCATATTCCTCAGCTGAAGAAAATGGCTGACAAGAAGCCACAAAAGGGAGGAAAGAGGGCTGAGGTCAACACAGCATTTGAAATCCTTGAGGATATTTATGCTGGATATTGCACTCCCGATGAGGCCAAGTTTAGCAAGGAGGACAAGAATCAGCGCAAAGTGCGCATACAATGTATTGAGAGGAGATGGACACGAGAATGGAGGGAGTACAGGTATGTTACTCTCAAGTACATGAAGAAATCCGCGCTCACCCTCCATGCTCAAGACCTCCACTGAGACCTGGCCAACTGGTGGATCCCACCAGCCTCAAGCGCGGTGAGGACTATGCTGCTGAATGGGATAGGCGCCAGGCCAAACTAGCCAAGCAAGCAAAAGAAGCAGTGAGGAAATTCAAGGAAGATTCTGCTGCTGTTGCTCACGCTGCTGAGGCCTCTGGTAGTAAGCCTAGGAAGGCTATGCCAAAGAAGCCTGCCCACAAATCCAGTGCTTCTCCTTCAATGCCCTCACGGCCAAGCTCCTCAGTAATGCCCTCACGGCCAGCATCTTCAAAGCCCTCACGACCAATTCCTCAGTCTGCTCCTCCTCCACCAAAGTCCTCAGTACCTCCGACAAATTCTTCGGCTGCTCCAACAAAATCTTCGGCACCTGTGCATCTTGCCACGTGCCAAAGGACTCAAGGCATCTCTATTGCCTCAGGAGCATCTGCTAGCTCTACTGTTGCACCAAGTTCCTCAGCTGGACCATCTCTGCTGAAGAAAAAGGCCACTGCAGAACGAGGCCTTCGCCCAAGTCCTCACAAGAAGCAGGTTGCCTTCCAAATCCCCTCTGATGACGATGAGGCTGATGATGAAGAACTTGCTGAAATCATCAGGGACAGGCAAGCCAGGGCCGCTAGAGCCAAAGGCAGCAATGTGCCTCTAATGCTGGATCCCAAGTTGATCCTTGATTTTATTGACTTGTGGCACAAGGACCCCACTACACCTTTGCCGAAGATGAATCTCACTCCTGGTCAAAGCCATGTTCTCACTCACTTTATTGAGGAAGAGAAGTGGAAGTATGAAGAAGGACAATGATTGAAGAAAGCGCAATACAAGAAACAGCGCTACCTTAAGGACAATCTCCTCACTCTCACTCCTGATCAGCTGCTTGCCTTGTAAGAGGAAATCAAGCAACTGAGTGATGATTTCAGTCGGTACCATGCTGATTGGAAGGGCGCAAAGGTTCGGTTCATCAATCTGACGAAGACTTTCTCTTCAATTGCCTCTGCACCAGTGCATGTTGAAATTCCCCAGGCTGAAGAATCTGCCCACCCCACTGAAGAACATGCCAGCACCGCTGATGTCAGTATGGATGCTGAATAAAATGAGAGTACCAGGGCTGATGACTCCAATCCAGCCGCTGATGATATTGCCAGGGCATCCACTAGTGATGCGCCTGAAGAAAATGAACAAGTCAGGGCAACTACAATAGTTGTGCCTGAAGAAAATGCACCTCCTGCACCTACACCAACTCCGATCCTTCCATCTGCCTTAGATGTGAAGAAGACAAAGGCTGTCGAGCGTGCAGCTATGAAGAAAAGGAAGGCATCAGTTTCATCAAATTCTTCAGCTCCAAAGAAGATGAAGACTCTGATCAGTTCAATTGACAATCCAATTGATGTCGTTCCTGTCTCATCAATGCCATCAAAGGACATTGTTCCTTATGGTGAAGAATATGAGATTCCCGAGGAATCTGATGAAGAAACTCCATCTGCTGCTTCGACAGAGCAGTTGGACGAAGAAATTGAAGTGGATAAGATCCCTTCAACCCCAATCATTTCCTCACCTATGCCTCAGTTCATTGCTGAAGAGGCAGGTGTTGAAGAACTTGAAGATGAGGATGTGGACATCGGATGTACCACACCAGTGCTAAATGATGACTTTTGGGAAAGTCAGCACCCTAATTCTCCGTTGTTCACTCCTCTTCAAACTGTTCCCCAGTCCCCAGCCACTACTGAAGTACAAGTGGGATCTGATAAACCTCGTGCAACCCCGTCTGTTCATGAAGACATTCCAGCCACTAGTGCTGAAGAAACTGTGAATGAAGAAGTAATGACTCAGGCTGCAGATGGACTGCCAGCCAGGCCAACTTCTATTCCTCAGTTCTTTTTGACAAGGACAAAATCTTCAATCATGAGCACATTCCTCACATGGACATGGAATCCATGCCTTGCTTCACGCCGGTTCTCAGTATGCTTCACGATGCAGGCTTGCTGAATTTCTGCACTGACATCGTTGATTGGAATGAAGAATTTATTCTTTAGTTCTACGCAACTTTGCATATCACAGGCAATGTTGCTGATGTCAACTCATGGGTGTTGGACTGGATGACTGAAAACACTCACTACAAGGCACCAGCCTCTGAATTGCTTTGTGCCTTGCCAATCAGTCCTCCACTAGAAGGCGCTTGTTGTCTATATGATGAACCTGAACTTACTGATCATTATATGCAAGTGCACATGAAGCCGCTGAAGCCTGGACAAGCTCAAAGGACCAAATTCCTCGTGAAGGATTTGCTGTATGTGCCAAGGACTATATATCGCATTCTGACAAAGACAATCAGTCCAATCAAAGGTCATGATTCATCTGATGAAGAAATTGTGGGGATGATGAAGAATATGCTCTTCAACATCATGCATGGTATCCCTATCAATTACCATGATTTCTTCATGAGGACTCTAGCGAATGTTGCACTTTCACCGTTTGAGCTGAAGCCTTATGCTCCGTGGATCATGAGATTCCTCAGATCAAGGACTTCACTCAACTACAAGGCTGATAATCTTAACCATGGAAGCTACTTGCCCCCCAATTGAAGTCCTCAAGCGGACAATTTCCTCATCTGATGAGAAGGGTAAGTCACCAGCTGTAATCGATGAAGGCATTCATCCATTGGATGGTCAGTTCCGCAAAGCTACATCTTATTCCACCAATGATGACTCTGCCACACATGATTCTGCTGCCAATGCTCCCAAGTCAAGTCCTCAAGCTACTGCTCCTCGTGTGATGACTGACCATGAACTGCTTATAAGTCTTCACCAGAAGGTCAACCGGAACCACAAATGGGTTAAGCGTCAGTTTGGTTCTATTCTTCACAACATGACTTCTACACATAATGCAGTGAAGAAAAACCACTACTACCTCCATGAAGTTTTTGATCGCACCTGGGCTATTCTGTCACATCTATATGATGAAGAAGATCTGAAGCAAATGGGCTTCAAGGAAGACTTTGACTGGTCTGCACCTCCACCGAAGAAATTCAAGAAGGTCAAGGTTCCTTCCTTGGTGGCCAGCTCATATTCTTCATCACGCGCCACGGACGAGCATGAAGACTTGGACGACACTGCAGCAGGCCCTACAACGACTCAAGACCCTGACAACGCTGGCGCTCCTCCATCATCATGATATTCTTCAGGGGCGTTAGTCCCCAGTTTCAACCTTTTGGTCATTCGATGACAAAGGGGAGAAATTTGAGTTAGTCTTCAAGCGGGTCTATATATGGGCGTTTTTTTGCTAAGTTACAACTCTCGTTCTTCTGATGACTTTGCTGGATCGAGTTGTAATCTTAAACTCTACGGTGGCTTAATACTTTTGTTGTGTTCTTCTGCATGCTTATTCCTCATTAATGTTAATGCACGCATGCTGAATTACATCAGTCACCATATTTCATCATGCATTTCCAATTCCTCATATTATATGTCAAATGCGTGTCTGAAGTACAAGATATAGGGGGAGATCTCCATGATTATACTCTTCAAGTGTGTATTGCTTCAAAAGCAAAATCCTCACTACGCACATCTTCAGGGGGAGTTCTTCTATATCTTGCAATCAAATTCCTCAATATCAATATTTACATTTCATACAATTATCCCCATTCACTACAAGAAATATGTCAACTTGTGACCACCACTATTGGTCACTGAAAGGTCACAAATTTCCATTTACGACCTTTTTGTGACCAAAAACAGAAGGTCAAAAGCTGGCCATCGTAAACTGACTATAGCTACCTTTCTTCTGGAATGGTCAAAGATGTTTACGACCAAAATATTCCTACTGTGGCGTTTTGGTCACTAGCAACCTCCCCAAGCCACGTAGGCATCCAGCGTGGCAAGCTGATGTGGCACAAGATTCAGCCCGGTCCAATTCGGTTTTCTACATGGGCCGAGCCCATTAATTCGGCCTTTTTACTGTATTTTTTCCTATTAATTTTCTCTAGCTACACGGGCCTGGCCCAACAATTTGGCCTTTTTATTTCTAGATGCGGCCTTTTACAACGTATGATCTTTTACTTTTTGCTATTTTATTTTCCACTGTTTTACATTTGTCCCAAATATCATAATATCATACACTGGTCCCACACGTCAGAAATTTCAAATGTGCTCAAATTATTTTGATAAGTGGGTCGCATGAGTCATGTTTTCATTGCACACATTTTCAAATCACATACATAATTACTATTTCATATGAAACAGAAATTGTAATTCTGAAACATACATGAAATTCACAAACAGAGAAGATACATTAATTCACATACATAATTACTATTTCATTCACAAACAGAGAGAAGATACATTAAATTCCCAGATAACCCAGCTATTATTACATAACTTGCTATATGAGAATGTCTTGGAGCTTCTTTGAACATCTTTCGTCTTGAATTTACTCAAAATATCTGCCAACAAGAAAACAGAACAACAAGGATAAGGTGAATAACAACAACAACAGGTGATGGGGTGCTATTCCATCTAAACTAGAGACTTCAGCATCATCAACAATTCAGTAAAGTACTGCAGTTTAGAACTGATGAGAAAAAACAACTACACGACTTCATAATTGAACATATTCAAGTAAAAATTGTACAAGTTACATTCCAGTAAACAAACTGTACAAGTTGACGATTCCCTGCTGCATATACATATCACTTGTGTCATGTTTGGGGGTTCAAAATGTACACAGCATGTTTATGGTAGATGAACTGCAGCTGCTAGGAATAGTAAAGCAAAGATGTACTGCCACTAATCAGCAAAAACATAACATTTTCTCAGAGTTAATGATAGCATATTTAACCATAAATAACAGAATAATGCAATAAATTGGTATAGAGCAAGGTACTGAGCATAGACCAGGCCAACAATAAATTGGTACTAAATCTAGAAATCACCATCTAAAATTTAGTTGATGAGACATTTTAGAATCAACTTGACAATTGATAGTAATGTGTGCATAGGACATATCCAGAACTAAAATTATACATAAATGCCTAAATTTCAATGCCCGATGCCCAAAATGTAAGATGATGGTTCTAGAAAGATAGTAAACTTGCAACCAGATTTAAAGAAAAGAAAATAGCAAGGTGCTGCCATGACCAAATCCTAACCAGAATGCATTTAATAAAATGGATTGCTTCTAGCTGCTGTAACGACATGTTCCATCAGGCCATGATCAAGTACTCCAGACCATCGCATGCTTGGCAAAAAGAAATACTAGATGAATCTCACTAACAGGAGCACTAGGTGATTAATGGAAGTAATCTGCAGATTACACAGTGAACAAGTGAAAAATTTATCTCTCACTATGGAAGAACTAAGTTGATCAGGACATGCAGTAGCAGCAGGAGAAGCCTTGCATCATTGGTTTGGTCGGGTCGTCGACCACACTAGCCACCATCACGTACCCGTCGCCATCAGCAACATTGCTCCTGCAGCAGCAACAAATAATCATTTATAAATTAAACGGACCACGTACAAGGTTATACTAAGCATGTAAGTACAGTCCAGCTACACGTCCAAGGTTATACTAAGCATGTAAGTACAGTCCAGCTATAAAGTGGATGGAAAAGTGCATCTAGTGCCCCTTAGTGATTTTGGTGTGTTGAAGAATTATAGGTTAAGAGACTGATGCGTTTGTGAGTGTACACAGGTCTATAAGTCTATGAGGAGTTTGATATTTACAAAGAAAGTCGACCCCTAAAAATGGAGTTCTTCGACTGAAGACCTTGGATTTCTGAAGACTTTCTGAAGACTTTGAAAGTGAAGAAATTGATGTAACCTTGAAGACTTGGTAATCATTCGAGGAACATGAAGCGTGAAGACTTTTGTTTTTGTAGTTTCATTTTTCTCTTTCTTGAGTCATAGGAAACACCGTACTGTCAAAGGGGGTCGAGGAAATACTAAGAAAAAATTTCCATGTGATGCTCAACTCAAATCCTACACCTACCAATCCCTTCGAGTGAAGACATTGGAAATCTCACACAGTTCAGTCATATTCTTCAGTGACAGAGACGAAATTCTTCTGGTTTCCAAGGAATTTGTTCTGGCTGAAGAGTTAGGAATTCGCCAGTGCGGATTGCCTACAGAGTGAGGAACATGATAGCCCTGAGGAATTCGAACCCAAATATTCCGACCGTTGCTGTGCTACGCGCCAGCTGTCCCAAAATATCTACCCACCTAACGGTCATATCAGACAAGGGCATTTATGTCTTATCATGTCGGGCTGCTCCCTAGGCTATAAATAGCCGCCTCCTACAACCACTAGTTGGTTGGCTGCTCCGAGAGAAACTGACACTTGTCATTTGAGAGCAACCCATCCTCCGAGGACTTTGAGTGAAAATCATCAAGTGAGGAAATCCCAAACCCAAACCTACAAAACCCCAAGTGATTGAGCATCACTGAAGAGATTGATCCTGCGTGGATCCGACGCTTGTTTCCTTTGAAGACTATGCTTCTTCCAGACGTTAGGCGTCAAGGTCTAGAGCATCCAAGAAGAATTGTGGATCGCCGAGTGACCGAGTTTGTGAAGGTTCGGAAGTCACCTGAAGACTTACCACAAGTGTTTGGGTGAGGTCTGTGTGACCTTAGCTCAAGGAGAATACGGTGAGGACTGTGTGTCCGGGACTGGGTGTCCTCGAGTTTAAATACTTAGCCGCTCCAACCAGATGTATAACTGAGACAGCAGTTGGAACTGGTCTACAAAATCATTGTCTTCACCGAGCTAACTGGTTATATCTCTTCAACTCTTTCATTTCCTCACGTATGTTGTTGTGTGCTTGTTCATATCTGTTTGAAGACTTTGACTGAAGACTTTCTCAATTCCCTCAGTTCTATTTCTTCAGTTTGTCCGTCTTCTTCCTTGTGTTATCCTGTGTCTACGCTTTCTGTACTTTGTGCTTGTTTTCATTTCATCATGATGACTATGCTTGTGTCCTGTCATGTTCCTTTCTGAGTACTTATTCCACTGCAAGTAGTTTTTCATTTAGGAATTTACTCACCAGCAAATTGCTCAGTGAAGAATTCATAAAAATCGCCTATTCACCCCCCTCTAGTCGATATAACGCACTTTTAGACGGCGTCAATTTCCCCTCTCCGGAGCCCAAAACAGACTCCAGATCAGCGCTCCCAATGAAGAACGGGAGATGGCGACGGCTCCGTATCGTGAAACGCGATGAATCCTTCTCTCTGTTTTTTTTCTCCGTATAGGAATATATGGAGTTGGAGTTAGGGTTATAGCCGGTCCAGGGGCCCCACAAGCCTGGGAGACGCCCTAGGGGGTAGACGTGCCTCCAGGGCTTGTGGCCTTTGGGTGGCCCCTCTCTGGTATCTTTTTCCGCCAGTATTTTTTATATATTCCACAAAAATTATCCGTAAATTTTTAAGTCAATCCGAGAACTTTGATTTCTGCACAAAAATAACACCAAGGCAATTCTGCTGAAAACATCGTCAGTCCGGATAGTTCCATTCAAATCATAGTTGTGCTTCTCGTGTGAAAGCACAAATGTGCTTCCACAAAAGTGAAGCACAGTTAGTACGACGGTTTTTGAAGTACAAATGGGTTAGTAAAGTTTTGGAACACGGATTTTGCCCAAAAATGATTGTCCAAACCTATCTACATGGAATTTAGTTTTGAATCACTCAACGCGACAATCAGAATTGTGAAAATGGTTCATGATTTTGACACACGGTTCAAGAGATAAAATGTTTAAAAAAACAAATCTACAAAAAAGCACAAACCCACCCACTCATGACTCTTGTAAGTGGGAAGAAAACCCACCAAAACTCTCAGGCCACGACAAGTGCCGCACATGAAGTGCGCCTTCACCACTAGAGGCGTGAACACTTTTTAATTGTCGTGATTTTTTAAAACTCTATCAAAAGAAGTTAGAAGTTGTGCGAACATTTTTTAAATTGTACAATTTTTCAAAATAATATCTCAAAATTCCTTTTGAAACATGTGAACGTTTTCATAAATTTCATGAGCATTTTTTTAATGTTATGAACTTTTTTTAAAAGTTGTGTGGACATTTCTTGACCTTGTTTCAATGTTTTTAATGTGCGTTGAATATTTTTTTAAATGTAGTACTCCCTCCAATCCAAATTAATTGACGCTCCTTTAGTACAACTTTTTACTAAAGGAGCGCCAATTAGTTTGGATTGGAGGGAGTAGTTAATTTCGAAATTTAAAATAAAAAAGAACATAAGCGAGTGAGTCAATAGACATGTAACTCCCAACTGGGCCAACCTATTTAGAAGGTGGCGACGCTGTATCGGACTAGTTATAGGCTTTGTCTCGCGATTGCACATGTTCGTCCTCCGTGTTCTCCCAATGACTTCTGAGAGAGCTCCTAAACAATGCTCTGAGTGCCGGTTTAGCCTCCTGGCGCTCGAAGGTAACACCTAGTATGGCGCTAAGAAAAAAATTCCCATCTAATCCCTCCATTTCTAAATATAAGTCTTTGTAGAGATTTCATTATGAACCACGTACGGATGTATGTAGATGCATTTTAAGTGTAGATTCATCCATTTTGCTCCGTATGTAGTCCACCTAGTGAAATTCCTACAAAGACTTATACTCCCTCTGTCCGGAAATACATGTCGGAGGAATGGATGTAGACGTATTTTAGTTCTAAATACATCCATTTTTATGCATTTCTTCGACAAGTATTTCTGGACGGAGGGAGTATCCATTAGGGCGCTTAGAACAACATGTCAAGCAGTCATTCGCTCGCTCGCTTCTAGCTGGTTGGCTGATTGAAAAATGTTCACAAAAAAATAGTTCACGAATTTTACGAAAGTTCATGGATTTGAAAAAAAATGTGAATTTGAAAATTTCATAAATTTCAAAAAAGAGTTAGCAGCTAAAAATTTGGAAAAGGTTCATGATTTTGGAAAAAGTTCACGGGGTAAGAAATGCACGAATTTTGAGAGAAGTCCACAGACTTGAATAAAAATTCACAAAAAGGGGGGAAAGGAAAAATGAACAAAATATCAAACAAGAACTGAGAAAAACACAGCTGGAAAACGTTGGGAAAAATCAAACCGGAAGTGACGCGAATACCTTTAATCAGCAACACGATTCCTATCTGGTCCATAGGTGGTTATATAGCAAGCGACCTAGCGCGTACCCACACCGCTCACCTATCCACGGTATGTGCCGGCCCAATCTGGTTTTATCACACCGGTTGTTGGACGCATGACCAACCTTACCTAAACCTTTTTTATTTGTTAGTTCTTACGGTTCTTTCTTTCTTTTATCTTTCTCATTCTTTTCATTTTTATTTTCTGTTTCTTCTTTACTTTTACTTTACCTTTTTCATTTATATTTCCCTATTTTAATGTTAGTTTTTCTTTCATTTTCTGTTTTATTTATATTTTATTTTCCTTTTTGGTTTCATTTTTATTTGTTTTCCTATTTTTATATTGTACTAAATATTTTCGAACTTTTTCCAGAATTTCAACATTTATTACAATTTCTAAAATATAAATAAATATTGTCAACATTTTTTGAATCAACGAACATTGCATGAATAGAAGTTTTGTTTAAAATGCATGAATCTTTTTAGAATTTAGGAAAAAATATTAATCAACTTAATGCTTTTAAAACGATGATTTTTAAGTTTGGGAACTAATTGTAAAAATGGGTGACATTTTTAAAAAAAATCAAAATCATTTATTAAATTCACAAACATTATTTTCCAATATATGTACATTTTTTGATTCCCCAAATATGTTTTTAATGTCATGGACACATTTTAGCTATGTAAACTTTTTTGAATCAACGAAGATTTTATGATTTTCCACATAATTTTCTAAAATCACGAATATTTTTGAATTCACTAACATTTTATAATTTATCAAACATTTTTATTATATTTCACTATTTTAAAAATTTGGAAACCTTTTGTGAACCCGGTTTTTGTGGGTTTCTGAACTCTGAACACAGAGAAACACACAGGTTTGCCTAAAGCGTCTAGGTGTGCAAGCCCAGTCAGACTGCTCACAGTAATATGCGCACAGTAATAAATTGAAAATTAGCGTTTTTTTCATCTAAATTGAAAATTACCAGAGGGGCTGGCATGCGTAGTCTGCACCTTTTGTATCAATGCTTCTTCTTTTTCGTTGGCGAAATGGGCAAATAGGCGCTCACAGACGCGTCTACTTGGGCTCAGTCCAACTTTCTTTTTTCCCATTCCGTTAGATTCGAACCAATAACCTCCTGCTCAATCGTATGTTGATAAATTGACTGAACGTTTTTTCAAAACTGATGCACATTTTTCAAAATAGACGATTTTAAAAAAACGATGCACATTTTTCAAATCAATGAATTTAATTTCAAAATAATTGAACCTCTTTTCAAAATTGATAAAAAATTCATATTGATGAACAATTTCCATATTGAATGATTTTTTAAATCAATGAAATTATCTTCAAAATCAATAATGTTTTTTGAACACTTTCAAAAATATGAGGAACTTATTCAAATTCACAATTTTTCAAATAATTGAGAAACTAAGTGATACAGTACACATGCAATAAGCGCCGCTACATGTTCTGATATTGTTGGTGATTTCATCAATCAATACAGTCGAGTAGTTCCAGTGGTTATGGACACTTCTACGTGAAAGCCATGGCTTAGGTTCGAATCCTCAAGGGTCAACCTTTTTTTTGCTGTTTTTTCGCTGGTCTTAGCAACCGAGTGCATCGGTCTTGTTGGGCCAGGCCCAGGTGGGCAGCAAGTGGGCGCCAATACATGTTGTCCGCGCTGAAGGCGGGATTTAGGAGGTCCCGCCGAAATGACATCTGAATATTCATACCATTAGAAACACACATTTTTTGCATTGATGCAGCCGATCGAGATCATCCAAAAACAAGCTAGCCCATGAGCAGGGGATTTTGGGCGCCCTATGTCTCGCATTCAGTGAGACAGAGGGAACCCCTCGTTGCACGAAGCCGCCAGTTGGATGGCCCTCGGCGTGCAGGAAACAACAACCTCTCTTATGTTTTATTATATTCCATGTTTTTTATTTTCATTTTTTACTTTCTTTTTTAACTTTGTTTTGCACTTCCAAATATTCTAAATAAATATTTTAAAAAAATCATTATACATCAAAACATTTGTAAAATGTTGACCAAGCATTTGAAAATGTTAAATGTGTATAGAGAAAAAAAATTATCACGTATACAAAAAAAATGTATAAAACAATTCGATCATGTATTTTTTTAAAAAAAATCAAGCATTTGCAAAAATGTAGGAAAAGTGTTCGAAAAATGTTAAAGAACCATAAATGTTAAATGTGTATAGAAAAAAAAGTTAACCATGTATTAAAAAATGATGAAACAAATTTGATGATGTATATGAAAATGTTAATCAAGAATTTCAAAAAAAATGTTACACGCGTATTTGAAAAATGGTAAATGTATATATAAAAATGTTAACAATGTATTACTAATGATGAAACAAATGATTCATGTATATACAAATGTTAATCAAGCATCTGAAAAAATGTTGAACAAGAAACTGCAAAATGTTAATCAAGCATTTGATAAATGTTAAATGTGTTTAGAAAAAATATTGTTCATGTGTTAAAAAATGTTAATATTGCATTTAGAAAATATTAATCAAGTGTTTGAAAAATATTAAAATATGAACAGAAAAAATCTTGACCATGTATTAGAATTTTTTTGACCATTTATTTATAAAATGCTAAGCAAGCATTTGAAAAAAGTTTAAAAGTGTATGCAGAAAAAATGTCGACCATGAATGCAAAAATAATAATCTTGTAGTTGCAAAGTGTTAATCAAGAATTTTAAAAATGTTTAAAATGTGTATAGAACAATGTTGACTATGTACTAAAAAATGTTAAATTTCTATGGGAAAAATGTTAAAAGTGTATTAGATAAATGTTCTTGACATATATAAAAAATGTAGAATGAAAACCAAAAGAAACAAAGAAAACCAAAAAAGAAGGACCAATAAAAACATTGAGAAAAACTAAAAGACAAACAAAAAGAAATTCCAATAAAACCGAAGAAGAAAAGGAAAACAAAAGAAAAAATGCAAAAAAAGAGATCAAAACTGGAGAAAACTAAATAAAATAGAAAAGGAAAAGAAAAGAAACTATGGAAACAAAGAAAATAAATAAGAAAAACAAGTGAAAGGAGAAAGATGAAACAAAAACAAAAAATACCGAGAAATACCAATGCAAAACCGGCTCTTTTAGCCTCAACTAGATGGCGCCCTAGTAGTTTACACAATGGCGAATCTGGTTTAGTGGATAGCAATGTTGCCCCTGAACCAGGAGAGCAAGGATCGAAGCTAGTTTCTCGCGTAAAGCGATATATAGTCCCGGCGGGGCGGTTTTGCTATGATAGCTTATGTCCCGTCTGACACTAGACATGTAATGAAAGGCGAGTACAACCATGGTTTAAGTATTTCCATGGTCCTCAAAAAAAATTAAGTGATCCAACTGTTGAGAACATAAGTTGGAGCCTTATGTAACAATTTTCTAAGTTCACCAACTAAATTGTCTAATTTGACCAACTAACTTATTTTCAATGTTATGCGCAACGTTTTTTGATTTATTTTCTCTGTTGTGTATGTCAATACATATTTCTTGACATATGTCTAGCCAGGTTTGTACTAGTTGATTTACCACCTAGGTTTTTCCCCACCAGTTTTGCGGACTTCTAAACCATGAACATAGAGAAACACACCTGTGCAAGCCCAGTAAGACCACTTAATGGGCCGGCCTGCACGTGATATGCACACAGTAAATTAAAAAAACCACCTCAAAAAAAGTAAATTGAAAAAAAAACAGAGCGGCCAGCATGCGTAGTCTGCCCCTTTATGATCAAGACTCCTTTTTTTGGTAGGGCGAAATGATTTCTGAATATGCATACCAGTAGAAACACATGTGTTAGCATTGATTCAGTCGATCAAGAATTCGAGATCATCCAAATTAACTGATCCAACTGCTCAGAACATAAGTTGGAGCCTTATGCAACAATTTTCTAAGTTCACAACTAAATTGTCTAAGTGCACCAACTAGGTGCCTTGCCTTTGTTTTTTTTTTAAGATAGAATAATTCTGAAAGTGTAAACATAGTAAAGACATATGCCAGAAAACAGTTTAAAAATTTTTACCAGTAAGTGACACGTCTTACTCAAATTCCGTAAAACTTAAGAGTCATACGTGCATCCCATACTGAAACACAATACCGATTAACTTCAAAAAAAAAACAATACCGATTTTGGTGTTTAACTTTGAACGCTCACAAGTTCCTTAAACATTCATTCAAGCGCAAACTAGTGTTGTAAAAATCGCGACTAAAATAACATTTGAAAAATGCTGAATCGAGATACAATGCATGTTACATATACATGTTTTCCCGTCTTTTTTTACTGGCTATGTTTAAGTAGTGTAGTTTGACATCACTGTTGGCTTTTTTTTTGCGGGAAAATTTCCGATCTATTCATCTTCAATCATGGCAGTACAACGAATACCAGAAATAATAGAAATCACATACAGATCCGTAGACCACCTAGCGACAACTACCAGCACTGAAGCGAGCCGAAGGCGCGCCGCCGTCATCGTCTCTCCATCACCGGAGTCAGGCACAACTTGTTGTAGTAGACAGTCGGGAAGTCGTCGTGCTAAGGCCCCGTAGGACCAGCGCACCAGAACAGCAACCGCCGCAAATGAAGAATAACGTAGATCAGAAAAATCCAATCCGAAGACACATGAACGTAGACGAACAACGACGAGATCCGAGCAAATCCACCAAAGATAGATCCGCCGGTGACACACCTCCACACGCCCACCAATGATGCTAGACGCATCGCCGGAACGGGGGCTAGGCGGGGAGACCTTTATTCCATCTTCAGGGAGCCGCCATCGTCTCTCTTCTGAGCAGGACACAAACCCTAGCAAAACTGAAAGAAACGATTAAAAACGGAGCCCTCCCTCCGACCCTTGCCGAGATCCACTGCGCCCTACGGCCATCGAAGAGGAGGCGGACCTGCGGCGGCGGCGGCGGGAGGCAAAAACCCTAGCTTTTTGTGGAGAATGAGGAGGAGGCGGCGGCTACAAAGGACGGCGTTCCCGTTGGCTTTCATTAAACAAGCAGCAAGATCCATCGCTCACATGCCAAACACTACGGACGACAGCTGAGTTTTCGAGCGATATCACCACATTGACCGCCTGGATATAAAAGAACACAGGTGCGTTGCGTGGCTGGCAACTTGCTGCTAATCGAAATTAGTCTGTTCTCGTTGACATTGCCTGCCTGTTTTGCACGCACTATCATATAATTCGGATACGTATACCGTTTAATTAGACACCCTAAGCAATGAAGTCCAGCTGTGATGTGGCCATCTTAAGGATCTGTACGTGAGATAATCATGCGAATGATTTGCTTGATTTCTGAGGATGCTTTCCCGTAAAACTGAACACCGCACTCTTGATTTTCAGCGGTTGACATGGATCGGCCACCGTTGGCTTTTGATTAACACTTTGATTAAACAAGCAAAGCGACCTCTGGCATGGCAAGCACTACGTACACGAGAGGAACATAGCTGCCAACAGAGTTTTACAACGATATATAGTATACTATCGGACTGATCGACCGCCCGAGTTTAAAAGAGTTGATCCAGGTGCACAGCACCGGCCGCGTGAGTGCTGCTGCTAAGTGCAGTTTACTTGTATAAAATTTTCTCCCTCCCTGCCTGCCGTTGACACTGCACGTCTGTATCAATCCCACTGTTATCCCTTGATTAATCCGGATACGGATCCCGTTTACTCGCACTAAAAGCATCTCCAACGGCCGCACAAAAATTTCGCGCCCAATAAACATTATAGCGCGTCACTGTAGCACTTTTAAAGCGTCGGGACCAACTTTGCTTTAGCAGGTGCCCAAAAACGCGCGCCCAAAAAGCAGACAATGCAAATTGTGAAGCGCGCGCAATCCGGCGCCCCAAATGTGCTGCGCGCGATAGCGTTTTTCAGCAAGCGCGCAAAAACTTTTAGCGCTAAGCTTCTGCTGGAGCTGTCCGGCGTCCAAAAAAACAAACTTTTAACGTGCAGAGCTCTTTTTGGGCGACTGTTGGAGATGCTCTAAGCAATGCGATAGGGTAGCTGTGATGTGGCGATTCTCCCCGTTCCTAACTAAAGATCTGCGGCTCTCGGCGAGGGAATAACGCCACATGCTGCCGCTTGCTCGTCTATTGGTGCAGAGTTGTCGACGACAGGCCACTGATTCCAGCTTCCAGGTGGGATCGTAGAGATCGTGATGCGGTGATATGGGATCATGGATTGGATTAGATCAGTGCCGCGTCGGGTCCGCGGCATCTAGCGGTGATGTACCGATGTACGGCGCCCCACAGGACGTTTCCTCGCAGGTGGAACGGCGGTGAGATAAGAATACCGGGGCGAGCGCGCGCACGAGCCAGGCAGGCAGGCGGGGCGGCGTCGGCAGAGCATGTGAGTTGTGAAGCTAGCAGCTGCCGGAGCGCACACCTGTGGCGCGGACAAGGCAAACTGTAAGGATCGACAACGGAGATGCGGATTCGGGGGATAATTCTGGTCGGCGCTCCAGGCATGCATCGCGCTTGCCGCCGTCGGCGGCAGCCGGGGCATGCACTGCGCGCTAGGTGATCAGACTGACGCTGTTGCTGGCCGGGAGGGCACGCTGATCGTGGCCGAAATCACTGTTTTGATCTTTTCAGCAATCTTTGTCACAAAGTGAACTCGACATGAAAGTATTTCATGATATGACCCTTTTAGCAACGCCACAGCCCGTGGCGTTTCTTCTCCATATTAAAACGCCGAGATAGCTTGCGTTTTGGCTCCACACTCAAACGCCGAGCTAGCTCGCGTTTTTGCTCCATAAAAAAACGCCAAGATGGCTGGCGTTGCTGCTCAGGCCGAAACGCCACGAGCCTTGGCGTTTCCATATGCATGCATACGTTTCTCTCCCAAATAAATGAGACATACCTGCTCCTATCCAAGAACTAAGATCGTAGCCCATGCAGCTCAAAGCTAAATCACCTCATGCAAGAATATCTACTGTCTTGTCTTATATGGTACTAGTAGTACAATGTAGTACAAGAGCTAGCCGTTGAAGAAAAATGCAGCTAACCAAGAGCTAGTACTGCAGGCTACATGCACTGACGCAACAAGTTGACAAGACGTATGTTGTATGCATGCCGTGCTTTGATGCATGCATGTAAGGGTCCGTGAGCACTTAAAATATATGTAGTACTCCACCATCTCCTAAACTAGCATGCAAAGAAAGCCTACTAATGATTTGCATGCACAAACAAAGAGTACTATTTGCATGCACTCGAGAGTTTCAGCTAGAAACGCCACAGCTCATGGCGTTTCGGCCTGGGCAGCAACGCCAACCATGGAGCAAAAACGTGAGCTAGCTCGGCGTTTGAATGTGGAGCCAAAACGCGAGCTATCGGCGTTTTTATATAGAGAAAAAACGCCACGGGCTATAGCGTTGCTAAAAAGGTCAGATCGTGAAATATTTTCATGTCGAGTTCATTTTGTGATAAAAATTGCTGAAGAGGTCATAACAGTGATTTTGGCCGCTGATCGTTATCGTCTCCTTCTCTTCCCGATGAATGGTGACGGCGGTCTCTGAATGAATGGAGATTCGATCGAGCTGCCCCTGCGCGCGTCTCATCTGATTCTCCTCCGTCAATGCAAATATCGCCAGTCTTGTACCCGGCGCCTCGCCACGCTTTAGGAAAGGAAGGGAGGAATCTCTGTGGCTTTGGATGACAACTTGGCATGGCATCCCCCAGATCAGCGTATCTGCAGACTGCGGGTCAGGTGGGTTGGACCGTTGGAGCTGGTCATCAGTCATCGCCTACTCGTGCCAGGCGAGATTCTCCCGCCAAACGAGGCTCTCTACTCTAGTCTCTAGACCAGCAGATGATACGATACGATTCTCCGTCAGTACCCAAACCGCTTTTTTTTCCTGTGCTTTTCCATTGATTCGGATAGGAAACGGTGCCAAGCATGTTGCCGCGATCCAATATGCTTCCTGTCCCTGATCCGTTCAAGTTCGAGTTCGATTGCGTGCTCTTTTCCCGACGATTATTCTGATGCTGCAACTTGCAGGGCTCATATCGACATATCCTTTCACTCCACAGAGTAGCACAATCAAAAGAAAGAAAAGGCAGATATGGTTCTCGACTTCCAAAATCGGCAAGGCAGTGTGCATGAGAGGGCGTGCGTGTCTTTCGCGTTACTCTGTCAATGCCTTTGTGAGAAAGCAGATTGTTCGTCTTGCTCTTCGAGGAAAGGTACAGCAAGTTGCAGCTTTACAGCACGCGGCAATACAGGATCTTGACGATGGTCAGGACATGGCATGGAAATGCACCCAAATGCAAGCTGCTTCGGTACACATACCACGCCTATGTTCACACAAGGCAAAAGCAAATAGGCAATCCCTACTGGCCGAATGGATCAGGCAAACAGATTTGAGGCGTCATTCGTGTTACCCCATCGCACCACAATGTATATTTGAGTTTCAGTTTGTGTTTTCCTTTTTCACCACATAGTTTTTCTCAAGTAAGGAAATGCAACTAGCAAGATAGCCGTGACAAACTGCCATGAAACAATATCCACCGGCTTATTCACCTTTACTTGAGAAGCTCCATCTGCCTCATTAATTTTTTTTCTATGAACTATAGTTCGGGGTCTTGCTCTATCGTCATTGGTGCCAAAAGGCTTTGGTTGTATGTTTTTCATAAATCACGTTGGAGGCGTTTTGTACTCTCTCCGTTCCTAAATATTTGTCCTTCTAGAGATTTCAACAAGTGACCACATACGGAGCAAAATGAGTGAATCTGCATTCTAAAATATGTCTATATACATCCGTATGTGATAGTGCATTTGAAATCTCTAAAAAGACAAATATTTAGGAACGGATGGAGTAGTAGTGATGTATTTTCTCTCGCTCTTAATATCCTATTTTGTGTTGTCTTGATTATGAATGTGTTCTCTTGTTGGTATAGTCAGGCAGAATACTTGGGGAATAAGCTATCTACTACGATTAGATATGCAAGCGTCATTGGCCAGGTAGATGAGTATTACTCATACATTGTATAAAGTCCTTGGTTTTCGGTTTCTCTTTTTGCTTGTGTTTATTTTTTCAGTAGGCACAATGTCTTACGTAATTTTTGGTTGATTTATGTTAGTAATTCTAAAAACAAGTTTGAAGGGTTAACTACTATGGTGTAAAAATTTAGTTAAGATATAATTTTGTGGTTTTCACCAAAATATTTGAGCCATTAGATCAAATTCGATGATGAGTTTGACACGTGATTGGTTATGTTGTTGTTCTAGAAACAACTTTCAACGAGGTGTCCATAAAAATATGGTCGACATTCCGAGTAAGTAAGGTGCCTTCTATGTAAGGTCGTCGTGCGTAGACAAAGTTGATATGATGAAGCTTTTTAAATACGTACAACTGCTTCGAGAGAGCTGGGATAGTCCTATGTTTGGAAGGGGGTGAGGCTGGTGTGACCGCAGGACTGAGTCAATCTCGACTCATGGGCACCCTCTCCAACTAATCCTCCCTGACGCCGGTCTGAGTCGTGCTCGACTGCTCGGAGTCCTAGAGCTCCTGGTCTCTTACATGCCCATGGGAGGCTTATATAGGCGACGAGTCCTCAAAATGACCAAAGATACCCTTGTGATTGTTGGTGGTAAGGGTGGTGGATGTGATATTTGGTCAATGAGTCCATGGGCTCATGGCAGTCTAGGCGGTAAGTGGTGGCCCATGAGAGGGAAAGTCCCATCACCATATATGAGGGTTGTTCTTTGATGGGTTTGGGGTTCTTTGCTAGGTGTGGCCTCCATGACTTGGTATTCTCTTCTTTTCCTCTTCTTTGATTTCCTGATCATGACATGATACTTGGGCTTTTGTTGACCATACTGGGAGCTTGGTTGCCTTGCTTAAGCTATGTTAACCGTCTTTGACTTTTGTTGACCTGCCATACAGGCCTTGGTGGGGGCTTGGAGTCGGATTTTTTTTTGAAATGCGGTCCCTTAGGGCCCGATTCATTAAATAAGCTCAAAGAGAATTGCCTGGTTAATAAATGGAAAACCGGGCAAAAACCATCACAACTGGCCCGTAGAAACAAGGCACATAGGACTACCTGGCAACCCACACAAGAACGTACACACGCCACCGAGGGGAAGCGTCCAGGCTTGAGCCGGCCGATGCCAAACAGTAAGCCACACGCGCCGGCGACCAGGCAGCTCCGACTCTGTCGACGAGCATTGCAAGAGAAAATCGTTGGGTTTGCGCCGAGCCAGTGCCAGAGCGGCGACTCCTCGAACACGCCGGAAGAGACCGACTACCAAGAATCATCAGCAAACCTGACTCCGCCCGAAGCCTCCATCGTTGCCACAAACAGGAAGCCGTGCAACATCCACATTGCCAGACGGGCACCTGCCGACCACAATATCGCGAGCGTCCAGCCCAGGAAGCATGCAACCGAGATCCGAAGCTCTTCAAGGCGACGCCCAAAAGAGGGAAGCGACGATGTCGACGCCGCCGCCCGACCCAACCGGACCTTAGGCTTTCATCCGAAGAGCAAGATCCGAGGGTGTAAGAGGATGCCGGACTCCACAACGACGCCTCCAAGGAGGTTAAAGGACGTCCACAGACGCCAATGCCGTCGGCCGGCAAGACCAGCCAAGCTTTCGCCCGGAGTATCCCCAACACCACCAGCACCCTTACGCACTGCACCTTCGCTGACCCACCCACCTCTCGCAGTGACACCGCGCCAGCAGCACCAGAGAGCCACCAAGCACTTCACCTCCCCGCCGGTCAAGAAGACGCAGACGGGCCAGATCCGGCTGATCTGGCATCCCACCAACGCAGCGCCGAACAGGAGCCACCCGAGGCCAGCACGCCACCGGCCCGACCAGGGACGCACCCCACAAGGCAGGCGAAGGGGCCGAGCCCGCCCCGACCGCCGAAGAGGAGCAGCTGGCCGAAGACCATTCGCCTGTCCACGACGCAGCCCGCGACCGCCACCCGCGAGAGCCGCTACCAGGGGGCCGTCCCGTCGGAGAAGAAGCCCGAAGGCCCACCGGCGACGCAGCCGAGGCCCTCGAACGGATCCAACGCTCGACACAAAAACGGATCGAGCCTCCCACCCCGAGATCCCGCGGCCTGGCGAGAGGAAGCCGACCCCGCCGCCGCCGCCCGCCGCCCGGGCTTAGCCCAGCGGCCTCCTCCGGCGACGGCGAGGGGAGGAAGGGGGGGCGGCCCGGCGGCGCGGGCTGGGATCCGCCCGTGTCGCCTCAGCCGAGACGACGCGGGGGCAGAGAGGGGTTAGTCGGATTATTTGACTACCGCGATAAGTTGTATAGTTACTAGTAGTTATACTTGTGTTAGATATGAGCTTATACAACTTCAGTACAACCATATATAAAAGACCGCATTATACAGACATGTAAATTCAACTACATATGCATGAACTGACAATTTTTTATATCCTACAGTCCATTGCATTGATGATCGAAATATAGAATGCAACTAATATACATTGTACACATTACATAGGACAAATATATCCAACACATTTGCCTTGTAAGTATATTGCATTGCAGTTTTGAGTAAAATATTGTACGAAATGCTACAGTGCAACACCAAAGACGGACGGACTTCATGACGGTACTTCCATAAGAGTTAAACCAAAACAAAAACCGTAAAGTTAAATGAATAGCAATATTTTATAAAGTAAAAACTTCGAGAAATTGGTGTATGGGAAAGTCTAAAACAAGGAAGAGGTGGTTGTTTTTTTGAGGTCCATGCAGATTGCGCATTGCAAATAATCACAATAATGGTCTTTTAGAAGAAAAGTTTTGTGAGCGTTCAAGTAGTAGTACAGAGTCTAGAACAAATGAGGAGTGTGTCTTGAGCTTTTGGCATATCGTGCGAAAGCTTGGTGCAGAAGAAGATATCCAGCGAACAATCGAGCTCAGATTGTGCCACCTCTCTACGACTCTACCGCCCGCAAGAACCTCATCTAACAACGAAAAATTAAAGTTATTGTTGTGCTACATAGCGGTGCAGATATATCTTAGCAAGCATAATCATAGTTGCTTCACAGACTGAAGTCAACAGTCTCAAGAATCATAAGACTGCAGTTGTCGTGCTCTGAATATCTCCGGAGATACGCTAAATCCGAAGACTGCAGCTGCCGTGCTCTGGATATGCACCATAAACATCACACTCAGTATTCTTCTCGACTGACCGACTGTTTCAGCAGTTGACATTGGCTCTGGTTAAACAAGCAAGGAGTTGTGTCGCATGACAAGCACTACAGGAGAAGATCATAGCTGACAAGAGAGTTTTCGTTTTATAAGGCTAGATATACTATCTGAGTGATCGACCGCCCGAGTTTAAAAGAGTTGATCCAAGATGCACAGCACCGGCCGCGTGAGTGCTGCTGCTAAGTGTAGTTTACTTGTATAAATTTATTTTTCCTCGGCCTGCCGTTGACACTGACTGGCTCTATCAACCCACTGTTATCCCTTGATTAATCCGGATACGGATCCCGTTCACGTTTAGTGGCACTAAACAATGCGGTGTAGCTGTGATGTGGCGTATCTGATATGTGCAGGATAGAATACAGAGTTGTTGACACTTGATCGGATCCTCGTGCCCTGTCGGAAGGGAAACTGCCTGGTACAGAGTTGCCGACAGGCTATGTACGAAATGAAATGATACTCTAGTTGATCAGATCGTGGAGATCTTGGACTGGACAAGATCGTCGACGGCACGGCATCGAGCGGTGAGGTACGACTCGCTGTACGGCACCCTGCATGACGTTCCCTTGCAAGTGAAACCGCGGAGTTGTTGACACTTGACAATACATACGTAGCGCTAGTAATTCTTTTCCCCCGTTATAAAACCTTGGTGCCAACAAGGCGAAGGAACAGTGGCGATCGAAAACCAAGGATTCTGGAGATGGTCAATTGTGGTCGTGCATCATGTCTGCCGTCGGCGCGATGTGCTTCTTCTATTCATGCTGCCGCGATTGTACAATATACTCCCTCCGTTCCTAAATACTTGTCTTTCTAGGCATTTCAACAAGTGACTACATACGAAGCAAAATGAGTGAATCTACACTCTAAAATATGTCTACATACATCCGTATGTAGTAGTCATTCGAAATGTCTAGAAAGACAAATATTTAGGAACGGAGGGAGTATGCTTCATGTCCATGGTCCGTTCACCGTCGAACGATTATTCTGACGCTCAACTTGCCCACAGGTCGAACTAGCACAGCATATATCCCTTTTCCTGCACGAGGAGTAGCTCGAGGAAAAGCAGATAGAGATACGGTTTTCGACTTCCAAAACCGGCAATGCCTTTGGGAGAAAGCAAATCCTCGAGGAGCCAAGTCGCACCTGCTTTTACTTTACGGCACTGTACAGGGCAAGGACCTTCGAGTCTTGCTAGACGGTAGGCAGCCATGGCGTGGAAATGGCTAGCTGCTTGGCACAGCTTAGGGGGTGTTTGATTAAGAAGTCTTTGGACTTTTTTTAGTCCCAGGGACTAATCCAAAAAAACTCTTCAGTAGAGTCTTTTCCTAGTCCCTGTAGAAAAAGTCCCTTCCGTTTGGTTCCTATGGACTTTTTAGGAATTTTTTTTAGTCCCTGGAACTAAAAAGTCCCTGAACCAAACACCCCCTTAGTTGGGTACTATACACACGACACTAGCGCCTCTGCCCACGCAAGAACCTGCTTATGAGCAAAGCACAACAGTTAAAAGCAAAATAGATTTACGGGTCGCGCTCGGACGACCAGACAATGTTCGGCCGGCACTCGACCAGACAAAGTCACAGCCTGCTCTAGCTCTGCTTAGTGTGAAAAACAAACCCGGCAGGCGCTCCCGTTTCTTTGTTTCTGCAGGCGACAAGGCAGCTGGACGCGTTTGTCCACACGCCAATTCCCGACATGCCGCTGTCAACAACGGATCCCAGCAGCCTGCATTCCCCGAAGATCATGGCCCGTGTCCACACAGATCTTCCTACAGTAGCATTCCGGTCGCAGGCGAGCAGAGAGCCAGAAGGACCAGGCATGGCCTGTACTAGCGTCCACGATACTCTACAGTATAGTAATACTCTGACAAAATGGATCAGGCAAAGAGAGAGATTTGGGGTATCACTGGAAAAGCTGCGCGCACATTACAGTAGGCTCCCTTCCCTCTCTTGTCAGTCCCTCTCATTCCCATGTGAGCAAGATTTGCACAAAACATGGGATCTCACTCACTGATTGCTTTTCTTTAACATTTGACTAGACGCAGCGCACCTGACCGACTGACTGACCGCGCCGTGCACAAGAGGGGAAAAGGAAAGGGTCAATGCAGGTTACATCTAGACGCACGCCCACACACACGGTTGTTGGGCCTGAGCTTTTCAATGGGACCGGTGAGAAGTTTCTTCTTCGAGATCGATCGGATCCACCCGGATACGCGGTTGACGCAAGAGGTTGAGGTAACATGGACGTTTGGAATTAGCAGACGACGTACGTATGTGACCCTTACTGTGTGAAATATATTCCCAGCAACAGGAAAAAAAGACCGTATATTTTCATGAAAATATTCTCAAGCAGCGAGAGAAAAAAGAAACTTCTACAGGTATGAAGATTCCCCGTATAGATTTTTAATGAGATATTCTAGACTAGAAGAAAATAAGAAACTTGTATTCTGCCGGGTGTGACACCACGATACCGATGTGTATGGGGATTCCCCGTAGATATTTAATGAGATATTCTAGCTAGCTAGTCAATGGCGTGGAGCGGATGATCCTGTTTCCATCCGAGAGAATAAAAATCCTACTACTAGCGATCAAGTCGCACTCGAAAAGTAATTATCTGATCAGTTCAGAATAACATCAACAGCTCAGAGTGATGTACTACTAGCAGCAGAAAATTAGCACTACCTGACACGGCTAAGTCATAAATTAAATTAACTAGTACAATGCCCGTGCGTGCCACGGGCTAACGAAGTATATGTACACCGAAAAATACGCTAACAAAAATGTATAGGGGACTATTTACATGTGAAGATATTTCATGCTAGTGATGTGGTAGATAAATGAATCTCCTCATCTTTCTCTCCTCCTCCCTCTCCCACGATCCTTTCTTCTTCGTGTTTTATTCACCCACGTCCCATGACTTCTCCAGTTGGCCATCTTATAGATTGTACTCCCTCCGTTCCCAAATATTTGTCCTTTTAGAGATTTCAACAAGTGCCTATATATGAAACAAAACGAGTCAATCTACACTCTGAAATATGTCTACATACATCTGTATGTCATAGTTCATTTGAAATGTCAAGAAAGACAAATATTTGAAAACGGATGGAGTAATAGATAACTTATGTGCCCCATAAAAGGATACCAAACGCCGTGTGAGAGATAAGAATTCAGGGTGACATCTGTCTATACAATTAGTTTTCAAGGCAAACTTTTGCACCAAGATTGTGACATAGTCACATTCCATCGAATGAACATGTGATGCTGACCGAAGACTTGATCAACTGTTTAAATATGCCTATGATAAAAAATAGTTTATTCAAAGCACATTTATCTAAGAATGTAGTACGATTTGTTTAAAGTCAAAAATGAGAGATTTGGTTACATCCTAAATTATCATATATATTGAGGAATAAATTTCATCAACTCATGATCTAAAATGAAAGGACTTCTTATTAGTGGCATAAAGTCGTGAGAAAGCCATGTTATATGCACTCTATTATGTGTTGGAGCACATGTGTGCTCGTTATCCCTCCCATCAAGTTGCCCCGGGATTTACAGCCCAACACACATAGGCCACTAATAATCTATGTATGCTTCTTTTGAACAGTGAATATGGCCCACATCTGAAGTCCATGAAACATGACTATGTGAGGCACTTTCACACCGGATCGAATGTCAGACCACCATATGGGTCGTCCAAGACGAGATTCTGGACTAACAGAGTCATTTTCGAGTCGATTTATTATGTCTGACTCATGCATGTGGCTTCCCTTCCCCTACACAACTAAAGCTCGTCCCTCACTGGCTAAAGCGAACTCCACCTAGATCCACCATTCCCCCGCAGTCAATTCTTCCTCATCAGCCATTCCCGAAGACATCTTGCCGCTCATTCCTGGCTTCGATTGCGGAGAGCAGATCATCACATAGATTGCCCATAGTGTGGCAAATGTCGGCAATCTGCCCCCGGTCACCTGCAACCACAAGAGTCCCTTTAGTATGAATCAGATTCACACCATAACCATTTGCAACAATCTAGTCCTCTAATACAAGCCCATCATAATTCTCAATAGTCATTAAAATATGGAATCAAAACAGCTAACAATCTATCATGTATCCAAAATTGACACCTATGCTTATCATACATGCCGGAGAAAAATAGCTACAATGTTGCTGTCAAGATAACATTTTGGAAGCATTTTCTCTCAAATAAGTATTAATAGATCAGACACTGACAAAATGATTATGGTAGTGTAAACCAAACGAAATGACATGGCCCACACACCAATCTATTCAGGAGTGTTACATTAATCCAACAATTTGTTCAGCGCATGGTAGCTATATAAATAATCCAGATATCATTCGTGTTGACAGAAATTAGCAATGCTCCCAAGTACATACAAAATTGTCGAGAGAGAATTTCCTAGCATGCTGAGTTTCCAAAGACTGGACTTCTTAATAATGACACACCTTCGTGTCCATGCAGGAGCTTTAGGGTCGATCAGGCCATAGATTTCTTCGATGTTGGCGACGAATCTTCCGTTCAAGCTTCCGTTGCCCCTCCACCACACATATTTGCGCGTCTCCACTCACTCCCCTCATAGGCGGCCGCTGCTCGACATGTTGAGCCACTCATGGCTGTCTCCACTCACTCCCCTCATAGGAATAGTGAACCGTAAAAATATTTTCAGAGTATTAGGCTTGTATCATGAATTATGTTCGCTTCTATCAATGCTTCAAGACGCAAAGCTTTTTGTGTTTGCTAAGAAAACTAAGCAAATATGAAGGTAAAAGGAAATCATCAATATAATTCCGCAAAAACTACTACATGGAACGGACATGAAATGTTGCGGAAATTGCTGAATCTTGCTTTTCTGGAACAACGATATAGAGTGTTCACTACTGACTTGCACATACTTTGCAATCAGAAAAAAGCTTCATCAAGTATGTAGACGCGGTGAAAGGGAATACAACATACAAAATCTAGATACAGAATTCAAGATAATAAAGCTAGATGGAGCTAACACGACACAATATGCTTCATCGTTTAGCGGGTACTCCCATGCATATACTAAATCATATAGACATACACTTCAACCATCAGAACTATGCCAGAACTGGAACTGGTTTGTTCTTACATGTCATTTCCAGTGAGAAAAGGGGGATGCTATACATTCCAAGTCGCAAAAATTGTCTTAAAATTATAAGAAGCAAACTAAAAATTATAAATAATCAGAAGAAGTGCTCCCGCTGAGCGAAAACACATTGCATCTGAACAATGCAAAGCAACTGCAGCACATAAGCTAGCACCTTATTCATGCTTTAAAGGTGTACAGTTTGACCACCTACTTGTAGCTACTATACACATTCACAAGACATTAGGCCTTTCATGTAATATTTTTCTAGGCAAGAAAACATTGCTATATGACGTAACTCGTAGTAGTAGGTAAATTCACAAACTGTGTATGTTGTATCAATGACTCTGCTGTAATCAAACTTTGAAGCTACAATCAGATAAAGGAATAATATGAACTTCAGTTAACTGATGTAAAATAACAAAAAGAGGCATGTCTAAAGAACACAATGGAAGAATAGAAAAATGCATGTAGAAGATTACACATGATCTAATCATATACCTTGCCACCCAAAATTTTGCCTTTGTCGTATCAATGAGTTTGCTGTAAATGAGGAAGTAGTAATTTTTGCACGTACTCTAGGTGTTTTGTCATCGGTTGAACGACAAGCTTCTTCATTTTTGGAAACTACACGAACAAGACAAAACATTTGTTCACAGTAAGTTAGTAACCCTAAAGGATCTACTTACTCGGAGAAATTCATAAGAACAAACTGCATATACAGTAAAACACAACGAGCTCTGAATCAAAGTATAACTATTTGAAAATCTTTGGAGAAGATCAAACAATACATCATTGCATCACTACTCGGGGTCACTAACGGAGGCGCCAATTCCTTCGAGCTGGGGAAAGGGGAATTGAAGGTGCTCGGCAGAACTGGAAGGGGGAGAAATGAAAACCTCAAACACTACCATTTGAAGAGCAGAGGATATATATTTAGGCACTCACAGAAATAATCACCGGAGGTCCTGTACAAATACAAGTAGGTGGTGGCATCGCCGTCTTAGCTCGGTTGTCCAAGCAACACAGAATGTCCTGATCACCACACAGTTGAAATTGAAAGTGTTTGCAACTCTGCAAATTATATACATATCCAACGATTTAGTTGGGAGTTTATTCTGCACCATTTGTGAAAACACACACTCACAAGCAATTCGTTGAGTAGACACCGTGAAATAAAATTATATTGTGAAAAATACTATTTATCAAACAGGTGAAACAAACTAATCAGGTGCATCTCCATAAGCAAAGAAAAAGGCAGACCAAAATCTATAGGATATGAGACATATATATCTCTTTGTTTATATATAGACACACACACACGTCATAATACCTTGACTTTCTTCCAGAGACTAAACATTGGTTTGTGGACTAAAAACTCAGAGAAAAAATTACCAGAATGGGTAAATGAGTAATGGAGCAAACATGCACATTACTGAGAGAGAACACATGTCCAGTGCATACAGTTATAAACAACCATACTTATATAATTTCCATGTCGGAGAAGTATATTAGGTTATGAAAGCAAGCGCCGTCGTTCGTGATTTTAACGCACACGACTGATGTCATGTCACAATGGTGCCAACCGGCTTGCCCATGACACAGCTAGATTCTGTCACCTCAATCTTTGTAATCTCATCATCTTAGGACATGCCACATCTTGCAATGTTGTGAGTAGATGACAGATAAGATGTAGCAGTGTATAATGGAATTAGGGGTGGATCAGCAACCTGACATGCGCGGGGGAGGTACTCTGCCCGCCACTTCCCATCCCTAGAGGGGGCGTGGAGGGTCGGCTACCATCACCTTGACGCTCGGCCCACGAGACTACCATAGATGTATTCTCACCTGCGTCGATGCCACGTGCATGACGCCACGACCGCGGCTGCCACAGCCTGGCCTCTCCTACAAGTAAAAAAGTAAATCACACCAAAATCAACACAAAAGGCACACCAAATCAAGTTGAGAAGTGAGAGTGCAAGGGATTCATCGTACCTGCTCCGAGTAGGTCGAGACGCAATAGTAAATCCCACCGGTGCCTTCATGTCCGTTCATGATTGGAACAGGCATGTTTCAGCCAGCTCGAGGTGCACTTACCAAGGTTGCAAATTACATGATTTACGTATATATATTGTGAGAAGAAAACCCAAAAAAACGATTGCATGTATTTTTAGCGAAGTGTGCTTCTGAACCACAGCTTGGAATTGTGTAATCACGACATGACATCATGATTCCCCAAAACAATTCAGACCATAGTTAGCACAGTATGGACACCTAAATCTTGAACATTCTAAAATAATTACAATATCCTCATTTTTCTCTATTTATACCAGAAAGTAAGAAGAACCGCAAGCAATCATCAGGAAATACCAAATCTAGGGGTTACAGAAAGTCAAAGTGTTCCCATCAAACTGTGGAGAACACTAATGTTCTATCTTGTTTTTAATCAAAACTAATGTTCTACCTGGGAAGAAAAATGACAGATGCAACTCACGCAGATGACCAGGCCTAGGTAATTTATAGCAGATGTCCACCCGTGAGTCCTTTTTCTGCGGATTAAAAGAAACACTTGCAAGTTGTTAAACCAAAAACAGTGAATATAGCATGCAAGTAATAATCAGAATATTATTCAGCTTCCATTTCCATGAATCGATCAGAGATAAAGTTGATCTTTATTTGACATTCAATCAAACAGTCCCAATCAAATTTAATTTGGGGCAGGGTAGAAAGATGCAAGTCATAATAGGGAGAAAAGCTATCAAGAATGCCATGCTGCTTGTTGCGACAAATTTACCATGTTACACCTTTTCGTGGAAGGGTCAAAAGATCTGGATGCGCTTATCTGAAATTCTTAAATGATCAGTTCAAACAAATTATAGAGCCAAAGCAATTCAAAATTTAGCATTATGAAGGAAAGGCTCGTGATTAGTATGCAAATACGAAAGGCACAAGATTACTACGAAGTAGGATGACTGTCTGCCAAAGGCAAAAATAACTCAGTTTTATGCTTTTCTAAACTAAAGCAGAAACGACCGTACAATTGCAGGAGAAAAATTGATGTATGCTTTTTCTAACCTCAGCAGTAACGAGCACACAATTGCGGCAGACAGGCTTGGGCATCACAATCGAGAACATCTATCACCAGCATACCGCACCGATTGCGACACCTCATGTTGTCATGCACGCAGTAGCAGACCTAGCAGCACAGATCAAAGAGTATTATATAAAACTGTAGCAATTCATATGTAAACCATTATTTTTCAATCACACACACAAATAACTAAATTGAATCGATAACAAACTTACAAAATATAGCTGACACCACTAATGTAGTAGGCTACTCAATGCCACAATAAACAAAACCAATCAACCAGGTACTCAAGTAGCATTATTTACAACAGTAGTGACTTCAGATTCAAAAGGTGTAGATAGAATGAACAAGCTTAATATCTAGTCTTTCTTGTAGTCTAACCTCACCCGACATTGATGCTAGATAGATGGAATTGCACATGTTTAAACTTGGTTCTCCTAGGGCGTGTTTGGTTGCCTGGGTGGCTTTCTGCTGCATTGCATGGAGGATCCAGGGTGAGGACGGCCAAGTTGAGGCGATGCAAAGTTCCATCGAGATGGCTGTTTGGTGAACTTGCATCATATGGCTGCACGAGCTGCAATTTTGTCCGAGTGTCGCTGAAATTGATGCGGAAGAGGAGCACGCATCATCGCGGGCGACGGGATCCAGGTCTCGGCAGCTCCGGACAGTGGGATCCTCGCTCTCGGCGGCACGGGAGGCAGGATCTGGCGTGCGGCGGCAGCGCTTGGTTGAGGACGGCGGTGACCCTTGCTGAGATGCAGCGTTCTTCGGTCCTGATGTTGGCGGCGTTCTTCCTCGGCGGTTGGACTTCGAGGAAGCTGTAGTGCTTGCGTCCATGGCCGGCGACTGAGCGTAGAAGGGAGTTGGGCGTGGCGTGGATCAGAGGAGAGCCCAAGGGGTCGTGTGGAGGCGCTCGCCGTCGTGGAGGCGCGTGGAGGCCAGCGGCCGGCGGCGGGGTGAGCTCGAGTTGCGGGAGGGCCGGTCGATGGGGTCATGGGGAGGCGGGGAGGAGTGGCGGCGGCGCTTGGGAAGAGACGGAAGGGAGACGACAGAAAACGAGCGAGCGAGCGAGCCTGCATCCGAGATACGCTCGAATCCTGCGTATCCCTCAGCCTGGCTGAGAGGCCCCTTTTTGCACCCACCGGGCCAGACTGAAGGGCCCATGCAGTTTACCAAACGACCCAAATTTTGCATGGTGGATGCGAGCCACATGCAACGCAGGGATCCAAACACGCCCCTAGTATCGAAAATCTCCACATGCATCAACTAATTAATCAGTGGCAAAAAGGAGCTTTCGATGGAAGAGAAAGAAATAAAAACCCTGCAGAAAATTGACTGTTGGCAGCAGTGGACGGGAACGACCAACAATAAAACAACAGAAGCTTGTTTAGTTAGCCTGTGTACCATGACCTGGCTCATCATAATAACATCTTCTGCAGTCAAGGAAAGCAAATCAAAACCCTATGTGTACCATGAGGTGCATACATCACATCTCTGCACACAAAGAAAAAAAAATCACCAGATCATTCAGCAACAGGGTGACAAACACAGACAGAAGAAAGAAGAAATCCATAAACAGAGAAGCTGAACCAATCTCTGCAAAAATGAAAAGAAAAAATGTGCACACACACGCACATATCAGCCAGTTCTAGCATGCATCGATCCATCAAAGCATTAAGCCATCAGCCACCCATTAGAGAAGTGAAAAATGAAAGGATTCAAACTTACGCATTAATCCATCTAAGCATCAGGCCAAAGGCAGCGGGAGCGAAGTGCTCTGATGAATCCGCTTTGCACAGCTCTGATTCCCTTGCGCATCTCGGCGGCGACGCAACCCCGGCCCCTTCACTCACCTCTACTGCGGCGCTAACCTGACCCCCTTTCTCTACCTTGTCCCTCCTCACGTCGCCCCTGATCGACATCCAGACAAAGGGCGCACATAGCTTGGGCCCGAGCTGTGCGTGGCAGTGGATCCACGGCGGCGGCGGCGGCGTCCTGGGGATGCTGATCCATGACGGGTGATGTATCCTAGGCTAGGCGGGAGAGATTGCTCTTGCTTTACGCATTGAGAGAGACAGACACAAGGGCTTGATTCGTTCCTCACATGCAGCCTAGGCGGGAGGATTAGATAGCTGTTGTTGCTGTTATTTTCAAACTCCCATCAAGTGTTGAGTAGACTGCTAGTGAGATTTAATCACACTGCGTATATATGCTCAACCAAACATGCAGGCCAGTTCAAGATGGATTATTCGCCAGTTTATCCTCATCCTAGATCCATCACTACCACTAATCGACACATCAGCAAGCTGCAGTTTTGGTAGGGAGGGGAAAGGAAGGAGGAGGAGGCGTACCTTGGGCGTACAGGTCCTGCAGCCCGACGGGAGGGAGATGCTGCAGATGTCGCCGGGTCGAGGTCCACCGCCGCAACAAGCACCCCCATACGCCTTGCCCCAACACCGAGAGAAGGGGTTGGATCCCGATGCTGACGGCTAGGCTAGGGTTCGTCGCCGGCCTCCATCCGGATGTTGCGGGTGCGGATCCGGCGCCGTCGTCGCCGTAACAGATCCATGGCCATCTCCACGCCCCCATCATCCGGATCCTCGTGATCCACGACGGCCGCGTCTGCCCGGATCGGCGTTGGCGGATGCGGCTGCGAGATCGCACGAGAGGACGGCCGCTCTGTGTCGTCGAGGGGATCGATAGGTAGCGCCGGAAGTGAGGGAGAAGGTGGGGCGGGGCGACGCCAGGATCGCAGGAGGAGATGGGGGGCGGGCGGCGCCGGGAGCCAGGGAGGAGGACGGGGCTGGCGGCGTCGGGCGGTGGCGACGGGATAGGCCTCGCTCGTGCGTGCGAGTCGCCTGATTTTTTGTCGTTGTTTTTTCTTTCGTAGGTCTTTTTTCGCTGGTCTTTTTTCATTGAGGCATGCGAGTGCGAGGCGCGAGGCGTGCGAGGACTGGAGGCATCGCTCCGTTTTTACGTGGTTTTGGTTGGTTTTTCTTTTTGGTACGGGGAAGTGGGAGGTGGGATTGAGGACGAAAATAAACCGGACGAAAATGATGGGACGAAAATAAAATTCGGAACGCGACCTACCAACTGAGACATTAGGAATTTAGATTAAGCAGGCTGCGATTATCGTTTCAGTTGAGCAGGCAAAGGTTTCTGACGCGAGTGCACGGCCTGGCGCAGCCGATTCTTTGGTCGACCTCCGCGCCGAAAATCTGGAGGCCGCCGGCCGCTGACAGCATCAGTGCAGCATGTGGCGCCAGTACGTATCCGCTCAAGTAGGCACGTGAATTTTTGTTGGTTTGCCCGTCGAACCTTTGATGATGCCGACAAGGCCCGGTGGTGACCGAAACCCAGGATTCGGGAGATGGGAGGTTCTGGTCGGCGGCTCCACGCCTGCAATGCAACTGCATGGTTGGCGTCTGCGGGGGCGGCGCCGATGCCGACACGCCCGTGACCTTGCCGGCCCGCCCGTACGTACTACCGTGCGCCGTGCTACGTGAGACCAACTCCACCGCGTGACCCCAAACTGACATTCATTTTGCCCGGATTCTGTTCATGTAAGTAGGACGATGGGGACATGTCCGGACCTATCTTGGGATGCGATGGTCATGCGCCTAGCACGCGGCCGCATTAACAACGGTTCAAATACCAGCGGCCCTATTTCACGCCAGCAGCCCTAGTTCACGCCAGCAACAAAGCCAGCGGCCTACGCGTCCTCGCCGGCAACACAGCCAGCGGCCGACAACACAGCCAGCCTTCAAAATGAAAAGTTTTGTTCGCCGACAACATAGCTAGCGGCCGGCAACACAGCCAGCCTTCAAAATGAAAAGTTTTGTTCGCCGACAACATAGCTAGCGGCCGGCAACACAGCCAGCCTTCAAAATGAAAAGTTTTGTTCGCCGACAACATAGCTAGCGGCCGGCAACACAGCAAGCCTCCGCGACGTCGGCAACTGGCAGTGCGGAGGCCGGGCGACCGACGAGCATGTGCTCGTCGGGTCGACGGCCGCAACAGAGAAACCCGCCGGACGACAAATGCGAAGCATGAGGAGGGTGTGCGCTTTGTTGACGATGGCCTCCTTCTCCTCGACCTTGGCCTTGACGACCTCTCTCCGGTCCTCCTCTTCGCCGATTCCGCGTTCAACTTGGCGATCTCCTCCGGTGTGCACTCCAACCGCGGCTTCCTTGGCGCCTTGTCCTTCTTCTTCTTGCCCATTTCGGATGGGTCAACGGTCAGGCCGCCGGAATTCGGCTGGGCGTCGGCCATGGACGGGAGAGGGAGGGGGCGGCGGGACGTGGGAGGGTTCAGGGGGAAATGGCACCAAAAGGGCCGCGGGGGGAGGGGGGGTTGCTTTGTGCCACCGACAGGCGGGCCAGGGCGGACAAGCGCGTGCGTCCCGCCCGTCCGCGCGCTGTCCGTTTCACCCTAAAATCGACGCAAACTTGGGCCGAGGATGGGTCGAAAGTGGACAGAAAACGGACAAAAATTTGTTTGCTCCCGTGCGCTGGGCCGTCTGGTTCGTCCGTTTTAACTCAAACGGATGCGCGCGGACAGGATGAGGTCGCGCGGTGGAGTTGGCCTGAGGCCGACGGTGTTGCCGGCCGAGAGCAGGTCCCCGGGTACGCATGCGCGCATCCTCCAAATTCCCGAGCTCCACAAAATCCGAGCTGCCGTGAAGCCACCGCCACGAGCACGATCTCCGTCTATTCCCGAGCAGTAACGGTGGGATTAATGATCTGATCCTCCTCCGCTTAAGGAGAGAATCTTTCTTGCTTTCCATGGCAACTTGGCAGCCCCTCCCAGCTCAACGTATCTGCATTCTGCAGTCATCGCTTTGCTCGTGCCACGGGGGATCCTCGAGCCAAACGAGGCTCCTCCTGTGCCAGCAAAGGATACGGTACGATTCCCCGTCTGTCACAAAGCGCTTTTCTTTTACCGTGTGCTTAATTTATACTCTGTTGATTCGGGAACGAAAAGCGTGACATGCATGCATGTTGCCGCGATGCTACTGCATGGTACAGTAGTACTTCCTGCCCTTGATCCTCGAGGATTGTATTCTCACGAGCGGCCCCTAGGTGTGACAAGTTTCTGCGAAGTTTCTGCGACGTAGAGATCCGATCAGATTTTTTCTTTTTGATAAAAGAGAGCGCTCTCTCCGATTTTCATTAACAGAAATCACCAAGTCTTGTTACAGAAAAAAGGAGAGATCCGATCAGATATAAACGTACGTGGTTGACGTACGCAATCGCCCTGGCGGTCGAGAATGTGAGGTGCCGGCTGAAGCTGAGCTGGGAGTAACGAGCAAATGGAGAGGACGGTGACCGTTTCTACTAAAAGATAGAGTAATATTCTCAGCAAGACACCAACGAAAAACAGGAGAAATGGGGACGAAAACTACTGGCCGGTTGACCACAGTACGCTGTGTGATTTCCTGCAGATATTTCAATAGATCTCCTAGCCTTTTCTTTTGGAACACAATAGATCTCCTAGCCTTTTCAATTGGCTCGAGTGGATATCTCATTCTTCATGTTTTTCACTTTTTTTTTCTGAAAGTCTTGTTTCTTTGAAAGACAAATCATGGTTTCTTTTTCTGAAGCATTTGAGTTCGGGCAGCATATCCAAGAATCCTGTTTTATAAACCCTATATGTAACACGAAAGCAAAAAATAAAGGAATTAATTTATTTTCTAGCGATTAAAAATAGATATCATGAAGTAATCGCAAAACTATCATATTTGCTAGTCAGTACATAAGTAGCTAAATTTTAGCCGACACCCAGAACTGTCGACCCGATATTGGCTTATGTTCAAGATTCCATATTCTACTTCAACACTATCAAAATGAACACAACATTTTTTTTCTTTTATTGGATGAACCCTGTTTTATAGTAAAAAAAATAACATTTATAAGATTTCTATGAACAAAGGGGTGAATCAAGATCAACCTTCTCAGTCGTAGATGCACACTGAATCTATTCAAGTTCAAAAAATAGTTGAAAGAAAATCGTTAATTTCAGCGATGGAACATCATTTGGTAGTTTTGCAACAAGGTATAATTTACTGAGGGACATTATGTTTTTCCTTCTCCATCTGCCTACATCGACCCCCTTCACCTAGTTCACGCAACAACTTTTATTCATGCTATAACTACCTTTGTCTCTTCACTGTGCAATCTACTAGATTGTCCGCCACCGTCTACAACAACCAATCATGCATTGTTCGCATGCCCATCTAAGCCATTAAGGAGCTCATACCGATCATTATCGTCGGTTAGCTCCATGCCCTTATTGTCTAGGTTGGTTTCACACCGTCAGCTAAGCTTTCTCTTCTTTCACCCCCTTTTCCTCACTCCCACTTCTCCTACCTACTTGTTATGATGTCGCACACCTTCTTTGGCCATGTTGCACCCTAAGACCAAATTCAAAAAAATTGTAGCGGAAGTTCCGCACCATAATTTTCTCAAAGATAGGAGGCACAAAGGTACGAGCCACCAGAGAAACAAAAAGAGAGTGACTTAGGGTTCCTCCTTAGCGCATCCACCGCTGCAGGTTTCCTCACCTCCAGCGAAATTTGGCGTCTG
>NC_041383.1:788230016-788232892 GCF_002162155.2 Triticum dicoccoides
GTTTGTGTAGTCTCTGGTCACCCTAACAATATCTATGGTTAAGCCTAGGTGTTTAGCTGGCGGTGGTGAGGCGATGGCACAATCGACTGCGAGGTATAGGACCTTCCATTAAATCCTTGTTTCGGCTATGTTGTTTTGCATCCGGCGATAGGCATATCGAGCTTCAGTCAGACTCAGACCATGGATCTCTTTTTTTTCGTTTAGTCTATGGAGGGGAGGTGGTGCAATTTTATTCGCCGACTCCTTCTATTATCCGGTGAGGCCCTGGCCAAATGCGGCTCTATCAGGGAACTTGCGAGGTTTGTGTCCCCCTCTGTTGGTCAGAGTTGGGATTATCGTAAGGCTCTTCTCGGTGCCAACTTCCCTGGGATAGCGATTTGTCCTGATCATGGCCACCGGTGGCTTCTGGTCTAGATTGTCAACTTCCCGACTGTTGCTTCTTCAAGCTCATGGGTTTCAATAAAATTTGCATCCACAATTCTGAGAAGTGGCAACGACCTTTGCTCACGGCGTACCGCTGGTGGATGCATAAGGAAGACAATGCTGATTTTTTCAAAGACTTGTCTATAATTTATTATTATTACAAGGGATAGTTTTATCTAATATATGACCTTGACCTACAAAACAATAGAGTGTAGGAGGCACAAACCAAGGTGAAAATTGTATTGATTCTCTTATCTTGTCCTGTTTAGATCTTATGTTGGTTCCTTATTCAATAGCTTACCATGCTAGGCTTCCGGTATGATTTTGCTTAATAAATTCAGATCAATTATATTCTAACAAACGCAACTCAAAAAAAATTATATTATGCTAAACAAGTAGCAAAAGCTCTTAGTGTTTGCTCGATGACAAATAAGACAATATAAATAGTAGCTCTAGCGAAAATGATAGAGTTACTACAATCTAATAAAAGAAGTATTGCACCCACTTCGGTCGGGTTTATAAGTCGGTAGGCGTTCCTAGGTGGTCAATTTGATTGACGAACATGTGTAATATGGATAAAAGTTATTTAGATACTTCATTGTCAAATCTGACATTATATTTATATTTTTTTAACCCAGAACCACAAAAAAATTGTTCTGCAGTAAATTTATATTAAACGGGTGTAGAATAAAATATTTACCAAAGGAAAAAAAGGGACATAAAACAAAGATAATTATCCATTTCCTTTTCTAGGAGTATGATTCAGTGAGTTGCGAACATCTAGTTAGTTCCTAGATTAACAAGGCAACAATTATTAATCTGCTCGGCTTTGTATTGCTTTATTCTGGCAGCGGAGATCTTAGATATGAAGGTACTTTCATATCGATGAACCGAAAGAGAAGTCGTAAAGTATAATGAATGCAATAGTTTACAATGGAAAAAACTTAGAGAATTTGACGTATGGAAAGTCTAAAACGAGGAAGAGGTGGCTGTCTTTTATGGCATGTGCATATAGTGCATTGCAAGTCACAATAATTATTTTAGATGGAAAATGGTCTGAGCATTAAAGTAGCACAGAGAGTATAGAACAAGTGAGAAGTGTGTTTCGAGCTTTGGGCAAACGGTGGGATGTGCTTAAGCCCAACGATGCAATCTTTCAAGATATGTTAAAATCCGAACACTATATCTTCGACTGACAATTTCAGCCGTTGACGTTGGCTTTGGTTAAACAAGCAAGGCAGTCTCTCGCAGGTGAAGCACTACACGAGAGGAACATAGCTGACTACAGAGTTTACTTATACTCCCGTTGGCAGTGCCGGCCTGTATCATATTCGCACTATCATCCCTTGATTAATCCGGATACGGACCCCGTTTAGTCGCACTAAACAGCGCGGAGTAGCTGTGATTCCGCGATTCTGATCTGCATATGAATCAGGATAGATAGATTACATGCTGCCGGCTCCTCGTGGCTTGTCCTAATGGAAACCGTGCGTGCTAGTGGCGCAGAGTTGTCCACAGGCCAATGATTCCAGCCTCCTCTCCAGCAGTCCTACGTAGAAATGAAATGATGCTGGTGCGGATTTGTCGACAGACAGGCCACATGTGGAGGGTTTGGATCGTGGAGATTTTGAATCATTTTGAAACCGCGAGGTACGACGCGCTGTACGGCACCCTGCAGGTGCTCCAAAAATCTGCGTCCTGCGGGACATGGACGTTTCCCGGAAGCGTAGATTCCTCCGGACTCCGGTGAAGGCCAGCTCGAGGAGGAGCGGGCACGCACGATGTGCTTCTTCTATTCCTGAGCAGTGACGGTGGGGCTCTGAGTCTGAAAGAGTGGAGATTCTAGGAAAGGAAAAGGAAAGAATCTTGCTCGCTTTCCATGGCAGCTCGGTCCTTTCCCAGCTCAGCGTATCTGCAGATTGCAGGTCAGGTGGGGGTTGGCCCGGAGCTGGTCATTCAGTCATCGCCTACTCGTGCCGCCGAGGATCCAATCCTCTCTTCTCGCCAAAGGAGGCTCCTAGTCCCAGGCCTGCAGAGGATACGATGCGATTCCCCTGCCAGTCGCCTTGTGTGCTTTCTGGAACGGCACAATATACTTCCTGTCCCTCAGGCCAGCTCCACCGCACGACCCTATCTTGTCCGCCGGACACGCTTTGAGGTAAAACACGGCCCAGCGCTAGACCCCAAACGGACAAAGTTGTCCGCAGATGTTCGTTTTCGTCCGGCTAGACCCCAAACCTGAAGCAAAGTTGGGCAACAAATGGGTCTGTGCAGACACAAACGGACGCTCTTCTCGCCCTCTCTCGTCCGCTCATGTCCGTCCCTGGCCCACGTATCAGCGACCCACACTGAGGCACTCGTTGCTCCCCGCGCCAGCAGCCGGCCGCGCGCCGCCGCCGCGTACGCCACTACGTGCCCTGCGCCGGCCGCCGCGTCCGCCGTCGCGCGCCCGC
>NC_041383.1:788233366-788235297 GCF_002162155.2 Triticum dicoccoides
CGTCGCACGACCCGCGCCGGCCTACGCGCCCTTCGCTGCGCGCCGCGAGGAGGAGAGGAAGCGGCGGCAGGAAGTGGCGGGGCGGGACGGCGGCGAGGCGGAGGAGCTCGGGGCGGGGCGGCGGAGCACGGGGCGGGGCAACGGCGAGGCGGAGCGAGCTCCACGTTCGATTGCGTGCTCTTTCCTTTCCCCTGACGACGATTATTCTGACGCGCCACTTGCCGATAGATCCTACTCTTTCCCTGCAGGAAGAGTAGCTCGAGGAAAGCAGATAGATATGGTCCTCGAGACCTCGACTTCCAAACCCAAACCTGCAAGGCTTTCGCATTGCCTTTGGGAGAAAGCGAATCCTCAAGCCAAGTTGCGGCTGCTTTACGGTACGCACTAGTCAAGGATCTGGCGTCTTGACGATAGTCAGACAAGGCGTGGAAATGCTAGCTGCTTGGCACAGCTTGGTTGGGTACACACGACACGAGCGCCTATCCCCACACAAGAACATGCATGTGAGCAAGATTGGCTGCAGATCGTGCTCGGACGACCAAACAATGGTAGTGTGAAAAACTAACCCGGCAAGCGTTCCATTTTCTTTGTTTCTAGAGGCGACAATTCCAATTCCAGCTCGACTGCACTGGGCGAGTATGTCCGCACGCTAATTCCCGACTGCCGCTGTCAAAAACGGATCCCGGCCTGCGGGGGATCTCGAAGATCGTGGCTGATGTCCACACAAATCCTCCTACAGTACTACCTCCGTCCTGGTTTATAAATCCCCTTTTATAATTTGTGTCAAGTTTTGACTAAAGATTTAACTAACAAAATGTTAATGCATGTCAAGAAAAATTATCTTATTGGATTCGTATTTGAACATAGTTTTCAAAAATATAATGTTTGGTGACATGCGTGAACATTTTGTTAGTTTAATCTATGATCAAAATTTAATACGAAATACAATGAGAACCAATAAACCCGGACGAAGGTAGTACGTAGCATTCCAGTCGCAGGCAAGCAGAGGCGGCAGGACCAGGCACGGCTACCAATGGCTGCTATGCAAGGGCCATCCATTTCCCTGGCGTGTGTTGACAACAGTGTGGACGATACTGACCAAATGGATCAGGCAAAGCGAGAGATTGGGGATGTCACTGATTTGCACAAAACAATGGACCTCACTGATTTGTTTTCTTTAACCTTTGACTGCGCCGTGAAGAAGAAGGAGCGATCGACGGGTCAATGCAGGTTTACATCAGAGTTGTAGGCGCACGCCCACACGGTTGTTGGACTTGATCGTTAAGACGGGACCGGTGACAATGCATCTGGACATAACCAAGGCGATGACGTACGTGCCCTGCCCATTGCTCAACTGTAAGTACTCTCTGCAACAACAGGGAAACGAAGACAAAGAAGAGGAGCACGATATGGATTGCACTATGCAGATATTAAAATGATCTTGTAGCTGGTCAATGGCGTGGAGCGGATATTCATCTCTTCCATTCCCTGCTACGCTGTTAGACATCCTGTTTTCGAGAGAATAAAAATCCGAGTGACCCAGTCCCATTCGAAAACTAATGACCTGATTACGTTCAGAATAGCATATAAAACAGCTGAGAGTAATAGCAGAGACTTACTAGAAAATTAGCACCAGCTGAAATTAAGCAGGCTGTGATTATCGATTCGGTTAAGCGGACAAAGCTTTGTGCAACTGGCACGCACGTACATGTCCAGCATTCATGTGTTGGCGCGACCGGTTCTCCAGTCAGATCTTTTGCCAGGACCGCATCAACCACATCCCAGTGTACCCGTGGGCATTCACTCGATCTCCCGCACCACGCACGGTACGATCCACCGCCGCTGCCGACGTCCGGTCGGCATCACCGGCGATCTCCCGCACCGAAAATCTGGAAGCGGCCGGCCTGTGACGCTAGTACGTAGCATGTGTA
>NC_041383.1:788238198-788239496 GCF_002162155.2 Triticum dicoccoides
TTCTTTTGTGCTTTATTTTAATTTTGAAGGAGTTTCATATATTCTACGGTACTACATACATGCGTATGAATGTACAATTTCAAATAAATTTGAAATTAGAACCAAAAAGAATTCAAGAGGAATATACAATATATATTCAATATCATCGGATGACCATATACAATTTTGAACAAGTTTCCATACATGATTTAATGCATATAAAGTTCTACGTCCTCGTAATAGTGTTCTCCTTTAGGATGGAGGACTTCCCTGCTGAACCATCCAGCTAGTTCCTCTTGAAGTGGTCGGAAGCGAGCTTCTGGACTAAGCATCCACCGGAGGTTATTCCTCTGAGCATTGGTATCACTCGGAACCCGCTCAGAGGTGTATCTCCGGATCATCTCACAGACATAGTATCCACATAGATTGGTCTCCGGTGGCTGAATATCCCCAGCATTCTTAGCCTTTAACATTTTGAATTCTAGCTCTTTTTTGATTTCACCGACCTTTGTATCTACGAACCGTCTCCAAACCCTACGAGGCAAAGAAAATTAAATAAACAAGAGAGTTATTAATTAGTTACTTGATATTAGGAAATGAACGAAATAGGCCGATCGATATAGAGCGCAAATGAATGAAAATAATTACTTCTGCAGCATTCTTCTCATGCCGCCCCAAAGCTTTGGATCCATATTCACAGAGTCGTGGACGAGACATTCTGAGGTGTTAACTTTAATTACTAGCAGAATCCAGTGGAACCTGCGGACACGATACATGCACAGTACGTCATGCATAACTCATCGATTAGCCGGCCACATACCATGCATGGAGTAAACAAAAGAGAATGTGCTCAAGATAGAAACACTCACTCAAAATGGTAAGGAAATAGAATATCACTTTTGAGTTCCTGCTTTGTAAGAAAGTGCCACAGGTCTGCCTCCACGTCGGCGGGGTGACGCTCCAACACATGTCCATTAACGATGTGTGGGTCAATGAACCCAACATCATGGATGTTCCTTACTCTGCATTCCTTAATCTTCATTCTGCATGTATAATAGCGGACACAACAATATAGTTAGGACATATATATAGTGCAGGCAATATGAACGAGATGGGGTAGAAATTAATAAATCACTTACAGAACGTAGCAACTGATGATAGATTTATCGAGCTCGCGCAGATTGAAAAGCTGGAACAATTCACTCAGTTCAATTTGTACATAGTAATGTTTGAAGTGATGCTCATGTCTAACTTCCGCATAAATATATTCTTTGGCGTTTTTATTTTTTATGTAACCCTTGTACCATTTCAGCAGACCT
>NC_041383.1:788290918-788304175 GCF_002162155.2 Triticum dicoccoides
GAGGGCTAAAATAAGAAAGAGTCGCGCGCGTTAGTACACACATATTTATTCAAATCAGTTAGTTTGTATCACCAGAGGCTCAATGTATATATATACCTCGGCGCCGGAGGTGGTTGCTACTTCCATTTGAAGATCGTCGTTTATCGACGTTTGTTCGGCATCATCTTGCTGACGGCGCCCTTCATCTTCACCGTCAAGGTTCAGATAAGAAGAGATATCATCTTCTTCTTCTCCGGTCGGCACATATAGAATATCGCCGTTTATGATGCCGAACATATGTGCTTCACCATCCGGATCATAGTTGTCCATAATCGGGTCAGCTCTATCGTCCGCCATTATGTCAGTCCTGAAAACATGTAGTAAAAACAAATTAATTAAGTGAAGAAGGGGGGCGGTGGCGGTGGCGGTGGCGAAAGGGCGGTGGCAAAAGGAGGGGGCGAGGAAGGGGTGGGAGAGGGTGTCGCGGTAGAGCGCGAGACGGGGCGGCACGAATGTCATTTTGTGAAGAAACTTTGCAAGCAATTAAACATTTGTCAATGTTTGGTAAAAAAATTCGCTTATACAATTTCATCTACATCGAATTTATATATCAGAATAGCGGATAGAGGCATCATTAAAGGAGTCAGGTCTACTTACTTTATGCTTCTTTCCAATTTTATGGTGGATTTGATAAGAACCCTTTTTGCTTTCTTGATAAATAATCGACAAAAAAAGCGTTTTTTATATAACCTGCTTGTTTTATTATAATTATAACAAGTCCTATATGGAAATGCCCGCTAAAGAGAAAATCTATTTGATTGTCTCTCGGCCAATATCGATTTTTAGAAAAAAAAAACAAGAATTTTCTTCTTTTTTTAAATACAGGTAGCGTCTGTTGCTCCTAATGATTGGAAACGGTTTCCAATTGCCAACGAGGATTTAGATCGACTACTACTACTAGTTGCATTGCTCCCCATCGGGACGATGTTGCTCCTAATCCCCTCCTTTGGAATCTATAGTACTAGTGCATACTAGCTGGCCGTTGACCGTTGTTGCTCATCGCGTTTTCTCAAAGTCCACTGATTTTGCTCAGGGCTAGTTCGGAGATTTTGCTGGTCCACTGATTTTGGATCAACGCCGGGATGGCATGGGCGCTCGGCGATGATGCGAAGTAGACTTGCACAGGCAACGTGATGTACATGGATGTGTCAGTACGGTACGCTCGGCGATGCCACGATATGGATGACTTCTCGAGTGGAGATTGGAGAACCAAGTTCGCCGGTGAAACGTCGGCTCCTGATCAGATCTGGGGGTCGCGAACTAGCGATTGGATCTCGGAAGGGAGTTAGGAAAGCGAACAGACGTGCGTTCAAGGCTACAACTTTTTTTTTTAGGATCTTGAAAACAACTACGCGTTCAAGGCCCGGTCCTGATTTTGCTCATCTACCCGGGGCGGCGTTCGCACTGCGCGAGGGCCGACTCCGCGGGGTGCTGCCGCGTCGCCTCGTCGACGCTGAGCGAGTTGGCGAGGACCGTGTACATGGTCGGCACGTCGCCGGCAGAGAGGGTCATGCTGTCCCCGACCAGCGGCGGCCACGGACGGGGAGGGCGGCGGCGGTGACTGGGAAGGAATGATCGGAGAGGAAGGAAGGTCGCGTGGGGTTGAGGGCGGGCGAGCGAGGCGGCAGTACCGAGGCCGGCCGGCGGCGCGCGCGCGGTGGGCGAGGGCGACGGCGGGCGGCGTCGAGGGCGAGGGCGACGGCGGGCGGTGTGGAGGGTTTTTGGCGGGTTTTTTGCGTTCCCGCGCCCCCACCTTTAGTCGCGGTTGGTCTGGCCGACCGCGACTAAAGGCCGCCGCAGGTTTAGGGTTTTAGCCCCCCCCCAAACCTGTTTTCTGTTTAATTTGTATTGTTTTCTTTTTAATTTGTATTGTTTTCTGTTTAATTTGTATTGTTTTATTTGTTTTGTGCTTTATTTTAATTTTGAAGGAGTTTCACATATTCTATGGTACTACATACATGCATATGAATGTACAATTTCAAACAAATTTGAAATTAGAACCAAAAAGAATTCAAGAGGAATATACAATATATATTCAATATCATCGGATGACCATATACAATTTTGAACAAGTTTCCATACATAATTTAATGCATATAAAGTTCTACGTCCTTTGTATCTACGAACCGTCTCCAAACCCTACGAGGCAAATACAAATAATATGTCAAAAATAAAACTAATTCAATTCAATATGTTAAAAATACAAATAATATATCAAAAAATTCTGAAAAATAGAACTAATTCATTTCAAAATTCTAAAAATACAAATAATATATCAAAAAATTCAGAGAAGTTCTTCCCGGCCGCCTCTGTCTTCCCACAAGTTCTTCCCGGCCAGTCTTCCCGCCAGTTCTTTCCCGCCTATGTCTTCCCGCCATTTCTTCACGCCTCTATCTTCACGCGTATCGATGCTCCTTTTATAGGAACGGCGCCGCTTCTGCTTTGTCTTGTTCCTCCGACAGGGCGTCGTGCGCTACCCACGCGTCCTGTCTAACCTTTAGTCCCGGTTGCACCAACCAGCCGGGACTAAAGGTTAGATGACGGCGGCAACTTAGAAGGCGACGACTACCAGTACAACGACGACGGCGGCTATGAAGACTACGAGTATGCATATTATACGCCTAGGCAGGAGTATGACTAAATCACTCCAAATTTCATGTATCATCAGTGGTATCTCGAATCATTCGAAAATGGACACCAAATACATCACGGGTAATATAATTCACATGATCCATTCAACAAAGTTTGGTACAATAAATTATTACACATCATTTCTTCCCTTGTGTCCCTGCTTGCTTACGATTGTGCCGTATCCATGGAGCATCCTCATCATTTAACTTAATGCTTGGGTCGGTGTTCACTTTGAAGGGCGGAATTTCAGCAAACATATTATAATCTTCTGACATGTCTGTCTTGTCCTCCACTCCCACGATGTTTCTTTTCCCTGAAAGAACAATGTGGCGCTTTGGATCATCGCATGATGTACTGATCGTTTTCTTATCTTTCCGTTTCCCCGGTTTGCTACTCATGTCCTTCACATAGAAAACCTGAGCGACATCTTTCGCTAGGACGAATGGTTCGTCAAGGTAACCAAGATTGTTGAAATCCACCATTGTCATTCCGTATTGCTGGTCCACCTTTACCCCACCTCCTGTTAGCTTGAACCATTTGCACCGGAACAAAGGGACCTTAAAGGAGGGTCCATAGTCAAGTTCCCATATCTCCTCTATGTAACCATAATATGTGACCTTTTGCCCATTCTCGGTTGCTGCATCAAAGCGGACACCACTGTTTTGGTTGGTGCTCTTTTTATCTTGGGCGATCGTGTAAAATGTATTCCCATTTATCTCGTACCCTTGGAAAGTCGTTATAGTCGAAGATGGTGTCTTGGCCAACATGTACAGCTGATCTACAACATCATTGTCATTCATTAAATGTTTTCTCAACCAACTGCCGAAAGTCTCCATGTGGGCCTTCCTAATCCAGGATTCAGGCTTCCCCGGGTTGTCCGAGCGTAAAATATTCTTGTGTTTCTCAAAGTACGGAGCCACCAAGCTGGAATTGGCCAGTACAGTGTGGTGTGCTTCAGTCAGAGAATGGCCGTCCATACATATCGTTGATTTCCTTCCGATCGTGCCTTTTCCACTTAGTCTCCCCTCGTGCCACGATCGAGGAAGACCAATCGGCTTAAGGTCAGGAACAAAGTCAACACAAAACTCAATTACCTCCTCATTTCCATAGCCCTTGGCGATGCTTCCTTCTGGCCTAGCACGGTTACGAACATATTTCTTTAATACTCCCATGAACCTCTCGAAGGGGAACATATTGTGTAGAAATACAGGACCGAGAACGAAAATCTCTTCGACTAGGTGAACCAGGAGGTTCGTCATAATATTGAAGAAGGATGGCGGGAACACCAACTCGAAACTGACAAGACATTGGATCACATCGTTCTGTAACCGTGGTAGAACTTCTGGATTGATTACCTTCTGAGAGATTGCATTGAGGAATGCACATAGCTTCACAATGGCTACTCGAACATTTTCCGGCAGGAGCCCCCTCAAAGCAATCGGAAGCAATTGCGTCATAATCACGTGGCAGTCGTGAGACTTCAGGTTTTGGAACTTTTTCTCCGCCATGTTTATTATTCCCTTTATATTGGACGAGAATCCAGACGGGACCTTCATACTGCTCAGGCATTCAAAAAAGATGACCTTCTCTTCTTTGGTCAGAGCGTAGCTGGCACGACCTTGAAACCATTCCGGATGCCGGTCATCAGGGTCTTTCAAACGTTGCTGGTCCTGCCGTGCTTCCTTTGTATCATTTGTATTCCCATACACGCCCAAGAAGCTTAGGAGGTTCACGCAAATATTCTTCGTAACGTGCATCACGTCGATTGCAGAGCGGACATCTAGGACTTTCCAATATTCTAGCTCCCAGAATATAGATTTCTTCTTCCACATGGCTGCGTGCCCGTTAGCTCCCTTCGGAACTGATTGTCCGCCAGGACCCTTTCCAAAGATGACTTTCAAATCCTTGACCATATCAAATACCTCAGCACCAGTGCGTTCCGCAGGCTTCGGCCGGTGATCTGCCTTGCCGTTGTAATGCTTGCCTTTCTTTCTTACTGGATGAATTTTCGGAAGAAATCGACGATGCCCAAGGTACACGTTCTTCTTACAATTTGGCAAATGTACACTTTCAGTCTCATGTAAGCAGTGCGTGCATGCATTGTATCCCTTATTTGACAGTCCCGAAAGGTTACTAAGAGCAGGCCAATCGTTGATGGTTACGAAAAGCAACGCTCGTAGGTCAAATTCCTCTTGTTTGTGCTCATCCCACACACGGACACCACCCCACAGCTGTAAAAGTTCATCAACTAATGGCCTTAGGTACACATCGATGTCGTTGTCGGGTTGCTTCGGACCTTGGATGAGCACTGGCATCATAATGAACTTCCGCTTCATGCACAACCAAGGAGGAAGGTTGTAGATGCATAGAGTCACGGGCCAGGTGCTATGGCTGGAGCTCTGCTCGCCAAAAGGATTCATGCCATCCGTACTTAGAGCAAATCTTATGTTCCTTGCGTCAGCTGCAAAATCTTTGAACCATCTGTCGATCTTTCTCCATTGCGTTCCATCTGCGGTGTGTCTCAACTCCCCGTCCGACTTACGGTCCTCTTTGTGCCATCGCAACAACTTGGCATGCTCTTTGTTCCTGAACAGACGTTTCAACCGTGGTATTATAGGAGCATACCACATCACCTTGGCGGGAACCCTCTTCCTGGGTTTCTGGCCCTCAACATCGTCACCAGGGTCATCGCCTCTGATCTTATAACGCAATGCACTGCATACCGGGCATTCATTCAAATTCTCGTATTCACCGCGGTAGAGGATGCAGTCGTTGATGCATGCATGTATCTTCAGAACCTCTAAACCTAGAGGGCAGACAACCTTCTTTGCTTCGTACGTACTGGCGGGCAACTCGTTATCCTTTGGAAACATATTCTTCAACATTTTCAGCAAGTTTTCAAATGCCGAGTCAGCTACACCTGCCTCTGCCTTCCATTTCAGCAAATCCAGTGTGCAGCCCAGCTTTTTCAGACCATCATCGCATCTGGGGTACAGCGCCTTTCTGTGATCCTCTAACATGCGATCCAAATTCTCCCTCTCCTTTTCAGTTTCGCAGCGTCTCCGTGCATCAGCAATGGTCCGACCAAGATCATCAACGGGATCATCACGTGCCTCTTCTTCACCTTCCCCTTCACCTTCAGCATCCTCCATGAAAGTATCACCGAAATGAGCAAGATAGCTTTCATCGATGAAATCATCCCCTTCTTCATCTTCTTCCATTATAACCCCTCTTTCTCCATGCTTGGTCCAACAATTATAGCTTGGCATGAAACCGTGCCGAAGCAGATGCATGTGAACATCTCTTGAGGAAGAGTAACCCTTCTGATTCTTACAGATAACACATGGACAGATAACAAAACCCCCCTGCTTGTTCGCATTAGCCACTACGAGGAAATCTTTCAAACCCGTAGTGAACTCGCCGAAGAGTCGGTTACCGTACATCCATTGCCGATTCATCTGCATTATTATAATATAAAATATATAATTAACCATCATGCATTTGTTAAACTAACTAGCTACAAACAATATAAATTAAACAATGAACTGCACACATGCATATTTTATCAATGACACATCAAAGGTTCATCAAGTTGCTAACCGCGATCGAGGAGTGTGGCTCCAACACTTCATGTCATGTTTGTTTCATGCTCTTGGGGCATTTCATCAAACACCTTATGTGCATAAGAGGAACCAAAAGCAAACCTACACCCACTTGTGAAGAGAATGGCTCCAAATGGCTAAGTGTTGGCTGCTGGATGAGTATATATAGGGGAGGGGCTTTAGTTGCGGTTGGCCTGGCAAACCGTGACTAAAGGTGCCCGAAGGCCTTTAGTCGCGGTTGTCCTGGCCAACCGCGACTAAAGACCCTCACGTGCGCCACCTGGCCACCGAGCGCCCTGGGCCCAGGCCTTTGGTCGCGGTTCACCTCCAGAACCGCGACTAAAGGTCCCATTAGTCGCGGTTCCTACAGCTTCGCGACTTATGGGGCTGGACGGAAGCCTGTTTTTCCACCAGTGGATTCCTCGTCAGTCACCAAAGCGCTTTTGTTTACTGTGTGCTTTACTATGTTGATGATGATTCGGGAACGGAAGCGTGCGATGCATGTTGCAGGCGGTAGGATAGCTCTCGTCCGTGCGTGGTCCGTTTAAAGTTGTGCGTGCCCGTCCCTCGAGGATTATTCACACACCAACGGCCTGTAGTAGTAGTAGCACATGGGAAAGGAGAACATGGTTCTCCGCTTCCAAAACCGGCAAGGCGGTGTCAGTGAGTGAGTGAATGCCTTTGGCTTTGGGAGAAAGCGAATTGTTCGTCTAGCTTGTCCTTGGAGTACAGCAAGTTGCAGCTTTAGTCAACTGCTTTGTTGCCATATTATCTGTAGCCAATACATATAATTACTCATGCAACAAGGTTAGTTATAAGATTATTATTTTTTTCTCATCTTCTTTCTATCTATTACTTCACATTTATTGAATCTGCCTTGGAGCAAGCATATAGTTAGGCTCTTGCAGTAGAGCCCGCTCCCCCTGCTTTTTCATGTTTCTCTTCTCGACATAAACAAAATTATCATGTAAACGGGCTATAAGGCCAACTCCACCGCGCGACCCCAAAAGGACGTCCGTATTGACCCGAATTTGTCCCTTTGGGGCGCCGATGGGTTCGCCCGTGTCCGGCCGTGTCCGTTGGATCGTGTGTGCGTCCACCGCGCGGCCGCACCCCAAATCGTGTCCGGGGTGGACGGGAATAAAAAATTTAATGAAATAACTAAAAAAGCAAATAAACGCATTTAAAAAAAACATAAAACATATATATGGGTTGGCCACAAAACGGCCCAGTTTCAACGGCCACTTAAAAGGCCCAGATTCATAATTAACATAATAAGAAAATAAAAAAAACTCATCCCGCGCGCTCCTGCCGCGCCCGTCGGTGCTGTGGTCGTGGCCGTCTTCACTGGCCGCCGGTGTCGTCGTCGTCGCTGACGAGGTCGACGTACTCCGGCGGCGTCCAGAGGTGGGGCGGCGGTGCATGGTAGACGGGGCCGGGCTGGACGGCCGGAGGTGCCTGCACCACCTCCTCCTGCGGCGACGCCTCCCGCTCCGGTGACTGCAGCGGAGTGGGGCACCAGTTCACGCCCAGGTCGGCGGCCATCTCCGACGCAGTGCAGGACCAGCCCCACCCCTGGCCCAGGAGCTGCTCGAACGCGGGCGGGTCCTCCTCCATCGGCTCCTCTGTGACGGCCGCCAGCTGCAGCTCCGGGAAGGCGATGTCCCGGCGGCAGAGAGGGCCATGGCCTCCTCCAGGCCGTCCCACTGCCGCTCGTCGTGCGTGTTCATGGAGTCGGCCATGACACGCTGCAGGAGACGGGCCTCCTCCTCCTCTGTCATGCGAGGAGGGGGAGGGGGCGACGGAGACGGGGAAGGCGACGGCGTGGGCATCAGGCCGCGCACCCGCGTACGCCCGCGCGGCTCTACACGTGGCCTCCGCGGCTCCGACACGGTGCCGGCGAAGTAGGACGCGCGGCGCGTGTCGTGCTCGTCCTGGAGCCATGTGTCCTAGAGCGGGGAGTCGGGGGCATACCTGTGGTCGTAGTACAGGTCGTCGGGGAGGCGGCGGCGGCGGCGGTTGATCTCATCGCGCCGTGCACGGCCGGTCGCCGGCACCGGCGGGATGGGGACCCGGTCCGCGGAGAGGTGCCACCCGTTGGGGAGGTGGGCGTCGCTCCACGGGACCGGCGTCCTCGTCTCCCAGTACCTCTGGCACACGTCCGCGCAGATGTACTGCCGGTCACGCTCGCCGGAGGGCCTAGGGGCAATGGTGAAGGGGGCCGGCGCGGGGGCTCGACGGGAGGAGCGCGGCGGTGACGCGGGGGCTTGACGGGAGGAGCGTGGCGGAGACGCAGGCTCCTCCTTCTTCACGGATCCGCGGCGGCGCCCCGAGGAGGAGCCGGCCTCGCGGTCGTGCTTGCCCTTGCCGTTCCAGAAGCCCATGGCGAGGTGGGCGGCCGGCGAGCTCGAGGACAAAGGAAGGCTAGGGTTCGGCGCTGTCGGGGTTGGAGGAGGCCGCTGGGTGGCGTGGGGCAGTGTGGACGACGACCCGTCCACGCTTCCCACTTAAAGAAGGACGATGACCATTCGACGTGCGAATGACAGGTGGGGTCGCCCGCTCGTGCGCATTGATGTGGGCGGGTGAGAGGTAGGTGGCCGCCTGTCACGCGGCCCCGAAGCGGACGAGGCGCGCGTCCGTTTGGTGTCCGCCGCGACCCAAACCCGGCGTAAGTTTGCGCTCGAAATGGGTCGGCCCGGACACAAAACAGACAAGATGGGTCCGGACCGTCGCGCGCTGGGCCGCCTCCTTTGTCCCTTTTGTCCCAAACGGACAGGGCCGGACAGAATGGGGTCGCGCGGTGGAGTTAGCCTAAGCCTGCGGTTGTACTTGCTCTTACACGTACTACCATAGGACCAAGGATTGTATCCGAGTCGGGAAATGGCGTGGGAACTGGAGTAGTAGCTATAAAGCGATGCATGTGTACACACACCACCCACCATGCACTGGGGAAGCGGGTGTGTCCAAACGTGCTACGCTACGTTCATATCCATCACGAATCTATTTGTACATGTCAGCGATAGATTTGGCTGCTGCAGCAGCAGCGGCAGCTGTCGCCCATGACCATTACAAGCACAATGTTCATCTTTTACATTTACATTTACAGTTTGAGTTCAGACGACCAGCACAAGATACAGCCTACGTAGGACGGTAGGAGAAGTAGTATTCTTCCCGTTTATTTTACTCTTCCTCTGCAGATGACAAGGCTGGAGGACTGTACGTTCGTCCACATGCCAAAGATCATGTCCACACAGATATATCCTCCTGTGCGCCCGTCCCATGTTTACAGTACCATTCTGGTCACGATCTGGCGTGTAATAGTCCCGTACCGTACGTACTGACCAAATGGATCAGGCAAAGAGATTTGGGTGTCACCGGAAGCAGCGTGCTGCGTGCAGCGATTCCCGTTTTTTAAAGAAAAATATCACCTCTGCATCGCAGCTCATGTGGCCACTCAGAGCAGGCTCCCATCCCATGTGACCGAGATGCGCACAGACAAAACAGTGGACTTCACTGATTGGCTACGCCTAAATATGTTATTCTAAGCTGTTTTCCGTTTCGTTATTCTACTTTAACCTTTGACTAATAAAGGCAGCTCTACACCTGACTGGTCTGGTCTGGACAAGGAAAAAGAGCGCAGGGTCAATGCTGGTTTACATCTAGACGGTGGTTGGGCTACGGCTTGATTTTCAACGATACGGGTGACAAGTTTCTACCACGCTAGAATCCGATCGCTCATACTCCCTCCGTCCGGAAATACTTGTCATTCATTTTGATGACAAGTATTTTCGGACAGAGAGAGAATGTCAGTTCGTGGTTGACTTACGCCACGCACGCACAGCCGCAGCGGTCGACAACGTGAGAGCTACCTGGCTTAGGATGTGCGTGCCCGGAGAAAAAGAGGGAAAAAAAAGGAGAAAAAGGTATTCTCAGCAACGGAAAAGAAGAGCAAAAATGAGGAGGACGGTGACCGTTTCTACTAAGAGATGTTCTCAGCACGGAAAAACAAGAGAGAAAGGCAGGAAAAAACTACTGGTCCATCGATAACAGTACAGTATGAGATTTCCTGCAGATATTTCAAGTATATATCTGCTGGCTAGCTGGCTGGTCAATCGCGTGGAGCGGATACCTCGTCATTTTTTTATTTAAGAATTTTCATAGTTATTTTCTGAAGTCTTGGTTTCAATTTCTTGCAAATTTGAGTTCAGCTACCATAGCAAATAAATCCTTGAAATTAAGGTTAAAAAAAACCTAAAGCTCAAATTATGTGCCTATGAGGAGCTTTCTGGTCTTCAATTTTTTTTTCGTAAGAGTGGAATTTTCTGCTTTGGTGAGGCTACTGAATCAGCATCTTAGTATGCTGAGATTTTTGGGTGCCAGCTCGGAAAGTTTCTAGTCCGGTACCTAGGTACTCCGATTCAACTTTAGCCAAGTGGAAACATGTGGAAGAGAGACCTGAGAAACGTCTAGCCTGTTGAAAGCCGTCTGATGGGGCGATTTATTTGATAAATTCGGTCCTAGGCAATATGGATTTATACATGATGTCATTCTTCCACTTACCGGAAGGAGTTATGCAGATAATGAACTACTTTAGATTTTGGTTTTTCTGGTAGTCCGATAATGGATCGAAGAACTATCGGCTAGCTACATGAAATGTGTTATGCCGGCTTAAAAATGTTAGGGTGGGGGAGAGGGGTTCTTGGAATAAAAAATATAACATCGCCCTTCTCAATAAATGGGTATACGAACTACTCTCTAAGAACAAAGTATGGTGGAAAATCATTCGTGGCATGTACGTGGGTCCCAAAACCATTTCTCAAATATTTTGAAAACCACGTTGATACACATTTTTTGTATGGGGTGATGAAAGCCAAGGAATTCCCAGTTTAGCATTTTCTCAGTTAGGGATGGTTCTTACGTTATATTTTGGGAGGATGCCTGTCTGGGTTCCACCCCACATATGGTGCAATACCCTAGCCTTTCAGATTGCTGGACATAAATTTTTCAGAATCACACAGGTTTTGGAACAAGAAAATTCAGATAGTCCCTTTGTCCCATAATGTAGTGCGTATAGATTTTTTGAGAAGTCAAACTTTGTAAAATTGACCAACCTTTACAGAAAAAACTATTTATAACTACAAATCCAACTATGTAAAATATGAAACTATGTCTTAAGATGAACCTAATGCTCTATATTTGGCATTAGATGCAAATGTTTTCTCCCCAAATTTGAACAAAGTTTGTGAGGTTTGACTTTTTGAAAAATCTATATGCACTACATCATGAAATGGAAGGAGTATTTCTTTTCGTAGGGACCTATTAGGGACTTACCTTGCGGCGTGGAATAAGTTTCTCACGTGTCTGTAGCCAATTCAGTTGTCAAACGAACCATACGAGATCTAATAAATGTTGCACTTGAACATCGGGTTTTCTGTTAAGTCCTTGTACGATGCGATTGCCCATAGTGATGTTCCGGTCTATAACAATAAGTTGTGAAATATCAAAATTTGTCTTCGGGGGAGAAATATCAACAAGCTGTGAACATCGCGTTAGCTGTCACCATCCTCTTCATTTGTATGCATGTTGATCTCGAACAGACGAGATGCGCCGTACGTTGGGCACACGGCCGCCGCATCCAGAAATTCGGGCAGACATGGCCCCATTGCCACCCCCAAATGAACGAAAAGCGGACGAAATGGACGTCCGTTTGAGATCATGCGTTTGAGTTGGCCTAACTAGCAAATGAAGAGGACAGTGGCCGTTCCTACTAGTAAAAGATAATAATTCCCAGCAACGAAAAACAAGAGAAAAAAGGAGAAAAAACCACTGGCCGGTTGATCACAGTATTCAGTGTGATTTCCTACAGATATTTAATAGATCTCCTAGATAGCTAACTAACTCGTCAATTGAGTCGAGTTGACATCTCATGCTTTCTTTCTTTTTGATAACTATTTTCTGAAAGTCTTGTTTCTTTGAAGGAGAAGTCTTGGTTTCTAGTCTGAAGCATTTGAGTCCAGGCAGCATATAGAAGAGTCCTGCTTTATAAACCCTATATGTAACATTGAAAGCAAAAAGTAAATAAATAACTTTTATTTTCCAGCGATAAAAATAGATATCATGAAGTAATCACAAAACTATCATATTTGCTAGTCAGTACATAATTACTTAAATTTTAGTCGACACCCAGAACCATCGACCCGATATTGGTAAATGAACAAGGTTCCATATTCTTCTTGAAAACTATCAGAACAAACACAACATTTTTCCTTATTGGATGAACCTTTTTATAGGAAAAAAAACGTTTCTAAGATTTCTATGCACAAAGTGGTAAATCGAGTGGGAGTTCGTTTAATAATCAACCGTTTAAGTCATAAATGCATATTCAAACTATTCCAGTGAAAATAGTAGTTGAAAGAAAATCGTTAATTTCAACAATGGAACATCATTTGGTAGTTTTGCGACACCATATAATTTACTGAGGGACATTGCGTTTTCCCTTGTTCTCCACCCGCCTACGTCGACTCCCCTTCACATAGTTCACACCAACTTCTATTCATGCTCTAACTACCTTTGTCTCTTCATTGTGCAATCTGCTAGATTCTCCACCGCCGTCTAGAAAACCTATCATGCATTGTTCGTGCACCCATGTAAGCAATTAAGGATCGCCTACCGATCATTATCGTCGGTTAGCTCCATGCCCTTATTTTCTAGGTTGATTTCACACCATCGTCCAAGCTTCCTCTTCTTTCATCCCCCTTTTCACACTCCCACTTCTAGTGCCTACTTGTTCTAATGTCGCACATCTTCTTTGGCCATGTTGCACCCTAAGACCGAATTAAAAAAAATTGTAGCGAAAGTTCCACATATAATCTTCTCAAAAAGAGGAGGCACAAAGGTACACGTCCACCAGAGAGAGAAAATGAGTGACTTCGGGTTCCTCCTTGGCACTTCCACCGCTACAGGTTTTCACCTCCAGGGGGTTTTG
>NC_041383.1:788304640-788384815 GCF_002162155.2 Triticum dicoccoides
GTAGTCTTTGGTCACCCTAACAATATCTATGGTTAAGCCTAGGTGTCTAGTTGGCTATGGTGAGGCGATGGCACAATCGACTGCGAGGTATAGGACCTCCTCATTATATCCTCGTTCTGGCTATGTTGTTTTTCATCTGGCAGTGGGCATATGGAGCTTCAGTCATACTCAGACCATGGGCCTCATTTTTGTCTTCGTTTTGTGACCGGCAGCGTTCTATGGTGGGGAGGTGGTGCAATTTTGTTCGTCGGCTCCTTCTATCATCCGGTGAGGCCCGGCCAAATGCGGCTCAGTCAGGGAACTTGTGAGGTTTGTGTCCCCCTCTGTTGGTCAAAGTTGGGATTATCTTAAGGTTGTCCTCCGTGCCAACTTCCTTGGGATAACGATCTGTCTTGATCATGGCCACTGTTGTCTTCTAGTCTACATCCTCAACTTCTCGATTGATGCTTCTTCAAGCTCATGGATTTCAATAAAATTTGCATCCACGGTTCTGAGAAGCGGCAACGAGCTTTGCTCACGGCATACGTTGGTGGATACATTTAATGAAGACAATGTTGATTTTTTTCAAGGACTTGTTTATAATTTCCTATTATTACAAGGGGTAGTTTTATCTAATATCTGGCCTTGACCTGCAAAACAACAGAGCGATAGGAGGCACAAAACAAGGGGAAAATTGTATTGATTCTCTTGTCTTGTGGTGTTTAGGTCTTATGTTGGTTCCCTATTAAATAGTTTGCCTTGATAGGCTTTCGGTGCAATTTTGCTTATCAAATACAAGTCAATTATATTCTGCTAAACGCAACTCAAAAAAATGATATTATGCTAAACGAGTGGCTCAAGCTCTTAGTGTTTGCTCGATGAAAAATAAGACAGTGTAAATAGTAGCACTAGCACAAAATGATAGAGTTACTACAATCTAATAAAAGAAGTATAGCACCCACTCCGGTTGGGTTTATAAGTCGGTAGGCATTCCTAGGTGGTCAATTTGATCAGCGGACATGTGTAATATGGATAAAAATAATTAAGAAGCTTCACTCAATGATGAATCTGACATTATATTTATACCCAGAACCATAGAAAAAATTGTTCTGCGGTAAATTTGTATTAAACGGGTGTAGAACAAAATATTTACAAAAGGAAAAAAGGGACATAAAACAAAGATAATTATCCAATTTCGTTTCTAGGACATGCTGATTATTAGATATGATTCAGTGAGTTGTTAACATCTAGTTAGTTCCTAGATTGACAAGGCAACAATTATTAATCTGCTCGGCCTTGTATTTTTTCATTCTGGTAGCGGACATCTTTAGGCCTTCCTTGATAGAGTGGCACCAGCCATTAATAGAAGTTCTAGCATGGCCTTGTATTTTTTCATTCTGGAAGCGGACATCTTTAGGCCTTCCTTGATAGAGTGGCACCAGCCATTAATAGAAGTTATAGCATTTCTAACTTTTTCTTCCCGTTAGTCCAAATGCACCAGCACCCCATGATTATAATGTCAAGTCCCAACTAGGTAGGAAGCTCCTGCAAGTCCAGAAGAACCCCCATTATAAAACTATATTCCTCTTAGTTTTTCTGGTAAAAATGCTTTTAAGAACAATTTGAAAATAATAACTATGCTAGACCGTATCCTCGAAATACTTGATGAAATTCTTATGGTAATAAAAATATTTCTTCTGAACTTGAGAGTGCGTTTAGAGAGTTTTTGACCACTCAAAAGAATTTCAGTAATATGGTTAGCGAAAAAATGGAGAAACTAGACAGTGTAATGCTTAAAGTTGATACCTTAGTCCATGATGTTGAAATACTCAAGATTATCCTATCAAAAAAAAAACTCAATATTAAAGCCATGCCTAAAGATGATATGTCTATTGGAAATATGCCCTAGAGGCAATAATAAAATGGTTATTATTGTATTTCCTTGTTCATGATAATTGTCTATTGTTCATGCTATAATTGTATTAACTGGAAACCGTAATACATGTGTGAATTCATAGACCACAACATGTCCCTAGTGAGCCTCTAGTTGACTAGCCCGTTGATCAATAGATGGTTATGGTTTCCTGACCATGGACATTGGATGTCATTGATAACGGGATCACATCATTAGGAGAATGATGTGATGGACAAGACCCAATCATAGCACAAGATCATGTAGTTCATTTGCTAAGAGCTTTTTTATGTCAAGTATCATTTCCTTAGACCATGAGATTGTGCAACTCCCGGATACTGTAGGAATGCTTTGGGTGTACCAAACGTCACAACGTAACTGGGTGGCTATAAAGGTGCACTACAGGTAGCTCCGAAAGTATATGTTGAGTTGGCATGGATCGAGACTAGGATTTTTCACTCTGTATGACGAAGAGGTATCTCTGGGCCCACTCGGTAATGCATCATCATTATGAGATCAATGTGACTAAGGAGTTAGTCACAGGATCATGCTTACGGAACGAGTAAAGAGACTTGCCGATAACGAGATTGAATGAGGTATTGGGATACCGACGATCGAATCTCGGGCAAGTAACATACCTGTGGACAAAGGGAATTGTATACTGGATTGATTGAATCCCCGACATCGTGGTTCATCCGATGAGATCATCGTGGAACATGTGGGAGTCAACATGGGTATCCAGATCCCGTTGTTGGTTATTGGCGAGAGAACTTCTTGGTCATGTCTGCATGGTTCCCGAACCCGTAGGGTCTACTCACTTAAGGTTCGGTGACGCTAGAGTTGTTATGGGAAATTGTATGTGGTTACCGAAGGTTGTTTGGAGTCCCGGATGAGATCCCGGACGTCACAAGGAGTTCCAGAATGGTTTGAAGTGAAGATTTATATATGAGAAGTCCAGTTTCAGTCGCCGGAATGGTTTCGGGGGTTATCGGTATTGTACCGGGACCACCAAAAGGTGTCCGGAGGTCCACCGGGTGGGGCCACCTGCCCCGGGGGACTTAATGGGCTGAATATGGGAGGGAACCAGCCCCCTAGTGGGTTGGTGCTCTCCCCAAGGGCCCAAGCAGCTAGGGTTTGGAATCCCTAGGGGAGGGGGCGCCTCCACCTTGCTTGGGGGGCAAGTTTCCCCTCCTGGCCGCCGCCCCCCTCTAGATGGGATCTAGAGGGGCCGACCCCCTCTCCCCTTCACCCTATAAATAGAGGAAGGGTGGGAGGGCTGCAGCACCCCTTCCCTGGCGTAGCCCTCCCTCCAACACTTCCTCCTCCTCCGTAGTGCTTGGCGAAGCCCTGCAGAAAATCCAGAAGCTCCACCACCACGCCATTGTGCTGCCGGAGGTCTCCCTCAACTTCTTCTCTCCCCTTGCTGGATCAAGAAGGAGGAGACGTCCCCGGGCTGTACGTGTGTTGAAAGCGGAGGCGCCGTCCGTTGGACGCTAGATCGGATCTTCCGCGATTTGAATCGTCACGAGTACGACTCAATCATCCGCGTTCTTGTAACGCTTCCGTTTTGTGATCTTCAAGAGGTACGAACATGCACTCCCTCTATCTTGTTGCTAGCATCTCCTAGATTGATCTTGGTGACACATAGGAATTTTTTTGAATTATTGCTACGTTCCCCAACAGTGGCATCATGAGCTAGGTCTATGCGTAGATTCTATGCACGAGTAGAACACAAGTAGTATTGGGCGTTGGTTTGTTCAATTTGCTTACCGTTACTAGTCCTATCTTGGTTCGGCGGCATTGTGGGATGAAGCGGCCCGGACCGACTTTACACGTACGCTTACGTGAGACAGGTCCCACCGACTGACATGCACTTGTTGAATAAGGTGGCTAGCGGGTGTCTGTCTCTCCCACTTTAGTCAGATTAGATTCGATGAAAAGGGTCCTTATGAAGGGTAAATAGCAATTGGCATATCACTGTTGTGGCTTTTGCGTAGGCAAGAAAAGTTCTTGCTAGAAACCCATAGCAGCCACGTAAAACATGCAACAACAATTAGAGGACGTCTAACTTGTTTTTGTAGGGTATGCTATGTGATATGATATGGCCAAAAGGATGTGATGAATGATATATGTGATGTATGAGATTGATCATGTTCTTGTAATTGGAATCACGACTTGCATGCCGATGAGTATGACAACCGGCAGGAGTGATAGGAGTTGTCTTAATTTATTCTATGACGTATGTGTCAATGAGAACGCCATGTAATTACTTTACTTTATTGCTAACCGTTAGCCATAGTAGTGGAAGTAATAGTTGGCGAGACAACTTCATGAAGACACGATGAGGAGATCATGATGATGGAGATCATGGTGTCATGCCGGTGACGAAGGTGATCATGCCACGCCTCAAAGATGGATATCAAAGGCGCAAGATGATATTGGCCATATCATGTCACTTTATGATTTGCATGTGATGTTTGTCATGTTTACATCTTATTTGCTTAAAACGATGGTAGCATAAATAAGATGACCCCTCACTAAAAATTTCAAGAAAGTGTTCCCCCTAACTGTGCACCATTGTGAAAGTTCGTTGTTTCGAAGCACCACGTGATGATCGGGTGTGATAGATTCTAACGTTCGCATACAATGGGTGTAAGCCAGATTTACACATGCAAAACACTTAGGTTGACTTGACGAGCCTAGCATGTACAGACATGGCCTTAGAACATGTTGGGGATATAACTATTAGGTATGACCCGCCCAGAAGGGGCTGGGTTATACCTATGGCGATTTATCATTATGAAGCCGACGAAGATATTTGAAGATGGCGGTTCAGCTAAGGGCCCAAGGCCCAAAGGCGACTTAAGGCCCATAGAGATAAACCGCCATGTATGTATGACTTGTATTGTAAGGCAGAATAGATAGTCACCGAGCCGTACACTGTTTATGAGCCGGCTGGGACTCTGTGAGCCGCTGGGCGTCGACCTGTGTATATAAAGGGACGACCCGGCGGCGGTTCAGGGCAAGTAACATCAGATCGAAAGCTAGGTCAAGCGGATTCGCTCCCTAGTAATCGCGACATAAGCAATACCACCTCAAACTGGATTAGGCCTTTATCTTCACTGCAAGGGGCCGAACCAGTATAAACTCCCGTATCCTTTGTCCCGTTTTAACCCCTTTAAGCTTTCAAGTTGCGATGGCTCCACGACTAAGCCCTTCTGCTAGGACATCTGCCGTGACGTTTCCACGATAGTTGGCGCCCACCATGGGGCCAGCGCACGGTGGATTTGAGTTCTTAAAGGGCAGCTTCGAAGGGCTCAAGGGATACGTTGTGGGCCGGATGACCAAGAGTCGTCACGGCAAGCTCTACATCGACGACATGCTGGGGCCCCGACGCCAGCTCAATTGAGTACGGGTACCGGGCCCCCTTCGGCAGAATCCATGTTTTCATCGGCAAGATCGGCGAGCCGGGCCCTGAGCCGGACATCTGCACCGACATCATCGAGACGGCTCAGCGTGCGAGACCCGCCCGAGCTCAGCCCGCCGTGAAGCATGCCTTTGTGGGATGCATCCATGGAGAGGAATTTTCTGAAGGATCTATGTCTGGTTGCGAGACGACCATCTACTCTGATGGTGAGTCATCCACGGGCGAGACCGATTCATTGTATCAACTACAAGATAGCGGGCTTGGGGCTATTCTGATGGCAACAGTATTCCGGACCCCTTTGAGCCGCCAAACTGAGTCGGAATCTTCATGGCCGGCACGCAACCTGGGCAAAACTATACGGCTGCGGCAACAATGACTTCCGCCTCAGCAGCGGTGATGGCAGCCGGGGCAGGAGGCCATGCGCGCTCACCGGCTTAGGTTCTGATGGCTCTAATGGATAAATTGATGGCTCTGTTAATAGTCGTGGCCAACCCGGCGAATCAAGCTCAACATGATGCAGAAGTGGTGCAGTTACAGCAGGAGGTAGCACAAGCCAAAGAAGACCTGGCGGCGGAGGATGTCAGGATGGCCACAGAATGGGCGGCTCTATATGCTCAGGCTCAGCGGATTCAGTCGCAGGCCTTTCAGCTTACGATGGATCAGAACGCATCTAATGAGATCATGAGGAGAAGACACCAGTCCCGTCTGCCTACGGTGTATGAGCCTAGAAACCTCTTCCGCACACCCGGTGCAGGGCCCAGTAATCCGTCAGAGATAAACCGGACTGTGGCACCTGGGGCAGGAAGGCCGGTTCAGCCACACGTGACGGAACCCCCTCGTCCGAATACCGCTCCGCCTCAGCATGTACCAACGCCACCGGGTCATTATTCTAATCCATTGGAGAACATGATTGCCGCGGCAGCACGATTGGCGGCTCACCCAGTTGATGGCGACTCTCCCACGACGGTTGAAACATGAAGGGTCAGAGAACTTCTTCAGACAGCCTTGGCACAGCAGGAGGCATACTCTTACAGTCGACACAGGATTCACTCAACCCCTTGCCCAAGCCGGAGCCGGAGTTATAGCAGGCACATGGACTCACCGGCCGTTTCAAGCAATGCCCAGCGCCATGATCAACCACGCGGGCATGACCGACACGTGATGAAACTCTTAACTTACGTCAACAAGCCGAGCAGGCGGCTTAGCAGGCGGCTCAACAGCCTTTCTCGGTTTATCCTATGACTTCAATTGAAGCAGGCATGACCTCTCGGTCTACAGGTATCCGGTTTGGTGTTGGCTCTGCGTAATGAGCGTTTGCCCAAGGATTTCAAAGGACCTCGAAAGGTGCCTAATTACACAGCCGATTTACCACCTGAGGCGTGGATCAAAAGTTATGAGATGGCCATGGAGCTATTGGAGGTCAGTGATGCTGCATGTGCCAAATACTTCACTATGATGCTGGATGGAACGGCCCGTACTTGGTTAAAAGGGTCGCCTGCCAACTCCATCGGTTCATGGGAAGAGTTAAAGGTCCGGTTTATTCAGAACTTTAAGGACACATGCAAGCAGCCATGTCGATTGTGGACTTGACTAATTGCAAGCAAGAGGAGGGTGAATCCACGACCCATTGGGTGCGCCGGGTCAAGTCTATAATACATTCATCCGATAAGATGGACGCCGGTTCTGCGGTCTTAATGTTGGAGAAAAATTGTCATTTCTTGCGTCTTAAACAGAAGCTGGGGCGGCTCAAGCGCGATTGTAATGACATGTGCCAGCTGATGGCGGCTCTGGTCAAGTATGCCGACTCTGATAGTACCAAGGACCCCGAGTCTGACGATGAGAAGACAGGGAAGGCAAAGAAGAACAACAACGCTAAGGGTCCGCATCATAACCCGACGAATCAGGGGGCAATGGTAAACACAAAGCTGATGGTAGCTCGGAGTTTGTGGCTAACACCAATGCGCAGGGCAACAATCAACGCCGTAAGGGGAGGCCGCCTCCTCAGAACAACGGGTCAGGTCCCACTCTTGAGCAATTGCTTAGTGAGCCATGTCCAAGGCATGGCTCGCAGGGAAAGCCCGCCACTCACCTTTGGAAAGATTGTATGATTATGAAGGCTTTCAAAAATTCCAACGCGTTTGACATCAATCAAGGGTCGGGTGGCGGCTCAGGTGGTGGCGGTTTCCAAGGCCCGGGTTATGGAGGTGGCAGTTCTAATTCCAGCTTCCAGGGCCACCAAAATAGTCAGGGTGGATATAATCTAGGCAACCAGGGTGGTTATAACTAGCAATCCGGCCAAGGGGGTCAGCAACAGCAGCAATCCGGGTATCAAAGTCATCCAAAGCAGTTGAACAACGGGCAGTATCACGTTTTCACCACAAGTTTGTGCAAACAGGACCAAAAGCTTCACAAGAGGGCCATGAACGCCATTGAGCCAGCAGCTCCCCAGTACTTGCGATGGTCTGAACAACCCATTATGTGGAGCCGGGAGGATCACCCGCCCCGGGTTGACAATCCGGATCACTTGGCTTTGGTGGTGGCGCCTCAAGTTGGGGGATACAAGTTTACTAAGGTAGTCATGGATGGAGGTAGCAGTATTAATATCCTTTACTATGAGACTTTCTGCCGCATGGGGTTAACTGACAAAAACTTTAAAACATCCAATACCGTTTTCCATGGAGTGGTGCCTGGTAAGTCGGCATATCCAGTTGGTAAGATTGAACTGGAAGTGGCCTTTGGCGATGAGTACAACTCCAGGGCTGAAAAGTTAACTTTCGAAGTGGTCAAGATCAGAAGCCCATACCATGCTCTGTTTGGACGGCCGACTTATGCCAAGTTCATGGCGCAGCCGTGTTATGTTTATCTGCAGCTCAAGATGCCGGGTTACAAAGGGACCATCACAGTGCATGGAAGTCGGAAGATCGCCTTGGAGTGTGAAGAAGGTGACGCGACTTATGCGGAGCCAGTCTGCGCATCGAAAGAGTTGAAATTTTACAAAGACAATGTTGACCCGGCTAATATGACATCTTTGAAGAAGCCAATTAGAGCATGACCTGGTGATGAAATTTAAATCGGCTGATGACACCAAGCTTGTTGATTTCGTTCATGGCGACTCATCCAAGCAGTTCAGTATCAGTGCTAATTTGGATCCCAAATAGGAAAGCATGCTCATCGAGTTCATCCATGAGAACCGGGACATCTTTGCATGGAAACCTTCTGACATGCCGGGTGTACCGAGAGAACTCGCTGAGCACACTCTCAATATTGATCCGAAATTTAAGCCGGTCAAGCAATTCCTTCGTTGCTTCAATGAGGAGAGGCGTAAGGCCATTGGTGAAGAGGTGGCCCGGCTCTTGGCAGCTGGGTTCATTGTTGAAGTATTTCATCCTGAGTGGTTGGCTAACCCGGTGCTGGTGCTCAAGAAGAATGGCACTTGGCGTATGTCTGTTGATTACACGGACTTAAACAAAGCTTGTCCGACTGATCCTTTTGCTCTGCCTCGTATTGATCAAATCATTGATGCTACGGCAGGTTGTGAGCGTTTGAGTTTTTTGGATGCTTACTCTGGTTATCATCTGATCAAGATGGCAGTTAAGGACCAGGAGAAGACAACTTTTATTACTCCCTTTGGAGCCTTCTGCTACGTGTCTATGCCTTTTGGGCTCAAGAGTGCCCAGGCGACTTACCATCACTGTGTGCAGAATTGTCTTCACACTCAGATTGGGCGTAATGTTCATGCTTATGTGTATGATATTGTGGTGAAATCTAGAGAGAAGGAAACCTTGATAGATGATTTGAAGGAGACCTTTGGTAACCTTTGAGTCTACAATATGATGCTTAACCGGCCAAGTGTGTCTTTGGTGCACCAGCAGGCAAGCTTTTGGGATTTCTGATTTCTAACAGAGGCATGGAGGCTAACCCGGAGAAGATCAAGGCCATTACCTATTTGGCAAAACCCAAGTGTATCAATGATGTTAAGCGTCTGGCGGGTCGTATTGCTGCTTTAAGCCGGTTCATAAGCCGATTGGGCGAGAAGGCCATACCACTGTATCAGATGATGAAGAAAACCGATGACTTCGTCTGGAGTGATGCTGCGAACGACGCATTTGAAGACTTGAAAAGGCAGCTTGCAGAACCGCCAGTCTTGGCTGCTCCCATTGACAAGGAGCCGTTGTTGCTCTATGTGGCTGCTAATGCCCAGGCTGTCAGCGGGGCTATTGTGGTGGAGCGGAAAGAGGCAGGAAAGGAATATCCGGTTCAACATCCGGTTTATTATATCAGCGAGGTGCTCATTGAGTCCAAGCAATGGTATCCACATTGGCAGAAGCTTGTTTATTGGCTGTTCATGGCCAGCCGGAAGCTTAAGCAATATTTTTTGGGTCATCCCATCACCGTGGTCAGTTCTGCTCCTTTAGGAGATATCATTCAAAACAGAGAAGCCACAGGGCGGGTCGCCAAGTGGGCTATTGAGCTTGGACCTCATGGTTTAAAATATATGCCTCGCACGGCCATCAAGTCTCAAGCATTGGTGGATTTCATCAACGATTGGACAGAACTGCAAATGCCTGAAGAGAAGCCGGATAACACATATTGGACTATTCACTTTGATGGGTCCAGGCAATTGGAAGGCTCGGGGGCTGGAGTCGTCTTAGCTTCTCCTCGAGGTGACAAGTTTTGTTATGTTCTAAGGTCAATGTTTCCCTGTACTAACAATGCAGCTGAGTATGAAGCCTTGCTCCATGGTCTTCGGATGGCTAAGGAGTAGAACTTAAGTTGGGTAAGGTGTTTTGGTGATTCGGACTTGGTAGCTCAGCAAGTTTGAGGCACATGGGATTCTAAAGACCCGCTCATGGCGGCTTATCGCTGTGATGTTGATGCTATTGCTGGGCACTTCAAGGGTTATCAGGTGGAGCACATTGATCGCAGGAAGAATGAGGCAGCTGATGCTTTGAGCCATTTGGGATCTCAGCGTAAGCCGGTGCCACCTAACACTTTCTTGGATGTTTTGCACAACCCCTCCGTTAAATTTCCTATAGAGTAAGATTTGGCTATTCCTGACCCGGAGGCATAGTTGGTGGCGGCTCTTCACGCTATTCCAGATTGGACGCTACCATATTTGGCTTGCATGACCCGGGGTGAGTTGCCTGAGGATGAAACTTTGGCCAGGCAGATAACCCGGCGGTCTAAGTCAATGAAAATTGCCAATGGCGAGTTACACCATCGCAGTTTCACCGGGGCATTTCAGCGTTGCGTTTCTCCCGAGGAAGGCCGTGAGATTCTTCGTGAGATTCATGAAGGATATTGTGGTCACCATGCCAGTTCAAAGTCCCTTGTGGCCAAATCTTTTCGTCATGGGTTTTATTGGCTGACGGCTCATGCTGATGCAGAGGATCTGGTCATGAGATGTGACGGTTGTCAGAAATTCTCACGACGAGCTCATGTTCCGGCTCAAGAATTGAGAATGATTCCAATTACTTGGCCGTTTGCAGTCTGGGGGCTTGATATGGTTGGGCCTTTCGAAAGGTCCAAAGATAAAAAGACTCACCTTTTGGTGGCGGTTGATAAATTCACAAAGTGGGTCGAGGCAGTGCCAGTTAGTAAGTGTGACGCAACCACGGCGGTTCAATTCCTAAAAAAGGTGATTTTTTTCTTTGGTTTTCCACACAACAACATTATAACTGACAATGGCACTAATCTGTCCAAGGGTGCCATGGAGGAGTTTTGTCAATGTGAGCATATTCGACCTGATGTTTCATCAGTAGCTCACCCCCAGTCCAATGGTCAAGCTGAAAGAGCCAATCAAGCAATTTTGCAAGGCATCAAGCCCCGGCTTATGATTCCCTTGCAACGGATGCCGGGTTGTTGGGTGGAGGAGTTACCTTCAGTACTATGGAGTATCAATACTACCCCCAACAGATCTACGGGTTACACGCCTTCCTTCATGGTTTATGGAGCAGATGCGGTTCTTCCTAGTTACATCCGTCATGACTTGCCCCACGTAGCGGCTTATGTTGAAGCTAATAATGAACAAGCATGTCAGGATGCACTTGACCTGTTAGATGAGAAGCGTGACCTAGCGGCAGCCCGCTTGGTGATTTACCAACAGAACCTGCGCAGGTATCATAGCCGTCGGGTTAAGTCCAGAACCTTTCAAGAAGGTGATTTGGTGCTCCGGCTCATCCAGGATCAAACTGATGCACACAAGTTATCCCCACCTTGGGAAGGGCCCTTTGTGGTCAGCAAGAATTTGAACAACGGGTCATACTACCTTATCGATGTTTGAGAGCACAAAGACTCACGTAAGTCGGAAGAGGAGACCCGCCGGCCGTGGAATATTGCTCATCTTCGGCCTTACTACACATGAGCCACCGGCTCTTATGATGTACATATTTTTATCATGTATATATTATGATGATTATAATAAAGCAGGGTCTCTATTATTTTATCTTCAAAGGATCATGTGTCTTCATCATCATAAATGACCATTGGGGGTTGATCGTATTCAAATCAAGCTTAACTCCTTTGGCACAACATCTTGATCGTATTCCAATCATAGCTGTTCAAACCTCTTGATCATTTGGGGGCTGGGTCATATTCGAATCATAGCTTAACCCCTTTTGGTCCGACTCTGATCGTATTCGAATTAGAGTCGTTCAAAAATGTCTCAAGGTCACTTGGGGCCTTCCTGTTCAAACATAGGTGTCACTCACCAAAGAGAACATAGCTGTCGGTACCTCTTGATCGGCGCAATGCCAAAACTTAAGGTCACTTGGGGGCTTCCTGTTCAAACATAGGTGTCACTCACCAAAGAGAACATAGATGTCGGTACCCACTTGATCGGTGCAATGCCAAAAGCCACTTGGGGGCTTCCTGTTCAAACATATGTGTCGTTCACCAAAGAGAACATAGCCATTAACCCTTTTGGTCCGGCTTCCAGTTCAAACATACGTGTCGTTTACCAAAGAGAACATATCCATTAACCCTTTTGGTCCGGCTTCCTATTCAAACATAGGTGTAGTTCACCAAAGAGAACATAGCCATTAACCCTTTTTTCTGGCTTACTGGTCGTGTTCGAATCAGAAGCGTCGTGTATTTTCTCTCTTTATTGATTTAAGTCTTTTGAAACCGTTTTCTGGGTTTCTTTTGATACTTTTTTGCTTACATCTGAAGCATATATGTTGTTTCAATTAACCCGGCTTGACTTTGGACGATAAGTCGCCAGCACATGAGAGACATAAAACACTTGGAAGTTTTGGCTTCTAAAGATTGGGTTATCACCCTTACTGCACATGTCACATAAACCGGCAGTACAATTCAATATCACAGGTATGGTATTGCTATTATAGTTATGTTTCAAGTTCTGATTCATACCAGCCTTATCCATGGTTATTTTTTACATATCAGTGGTTATATGTGAGATATTATGACCCGCCCTGCGGTAAACCGCCAAGGGTTTTTTGTCCTCTATTACTGTGTGCAGGATAATTCAAGGATTTTCTTACGCACAACTCAAACAAATGATAGGTGTAAAAAGGTAAACATTAAAGGGCGGCTTAGCAGTATTGAGCACCAAAACATGCACGATGGCATGATAGAGCAAAGTCATTTCTACCCTATTACATGACTCCCCGAATCTAAAGATCAACTGTTTTTTTTTTGATTCATGAATATGAACCGCCCAACGGATCAATTTTCTTGTTGGCCGGATGCTTCTAGATCAACCCTCTCCGCTTCTTCGTCCTGTTCCACGTCCTGGAAGGTTGATGACGACTAGTCAATGCCATTAAAAGCTTGAAATTTAGCTTCATCATCAATTAGCTTGGACGGGTCAACTTCAGGGGCGATGGTGTGCTTACGGATTGGGGGGATTAGGCCTGTCACTTTATAACATGGCGTCGGCATCCTCTGATTTCCCGCATCATAAGCCAGATGGTACTTGGTGAGGTATGTCTCATCGACAATCAGGGTGGCCACAAAGCGTATCTCATTCATGCAAGCAGCGAAGTCCTCATGTTCAAATGAAGTGTCATCTTCCTTGAGGCTTGGGTACCTAATAGAGATGTCGGTCGGGTCTAATTCCGGTAGCCATGCTTTGGCCCGGCTTAAGGCAGTCACGGCTCCGGCTCTCACAGATGATCACTTTAATTCATTAAACCGCTGGGGCAGTACAAAAAGCTTCTTTAGCACATCAACCAGGAGTGTGGGGGCTTCATTGGACATGGCAACTGTAGCCAAGGCACGCTGAGCTCTAGTGTAAAGCTCTTCTACGAGTGTGTAAACCGCCTTCAGCTTCACCAATATGTCCTGATTGAGGTTGGTGCTCCTGGTGCCTGCATGACAATAACAGATGAGTTAAAGACAGTTCATATGATCAAGAGAAAGATTCAACACTTGACACTTGTAGGGCGACTTACCAAAGATAGCCGAGACCATCTGAGACACATGGCGTTTTTAGCCGGATAATTCAGTGGTCACGTCCTCAAGAGCCGCTTCTGCCTTCTTAGCCCGTCGGGTTAAGGCAATTTTCTCCTCAGCCCACGCGTCCTTCTCAACTTTAAAGTCGGCCTTCACTTTTTCTGATTCAGCCATGGTAAATTCGAACTTTTAGTTCGCCTTCTGGGTTTCAGCCTCTTGCAGTTCCAGACGGGTCTTCAACACAGTCAGCTCGGTTTGAAGTTCAGTAGTGGTTGTCTGTTCATAAACCGGATCACTATTATGATTCAAGAGTTGGTTCGACATATAAAGTCCCAAGCCTTTTGCGCCCAACAACACTTGGCACTTGGGGGCTAATGTCTACCAAAAGTTCTATCTAAGTGGCGGCTTAAGAGAATAAGTCCCAAGCACTTTGCAAGCAAAGAGTACTTGGCACTTGGGATCGAATGCATATTGCTGTTGAAAACTAAACAAGTAAGTATTATCTTTTATACATGAATTTAAAGGACCGGCTCATTCATGTTGATTAAACCGGCCCTTGTGGACTACGGATTAAGTCGGATGATTAAAGGATTCTACCGAAGGAAATGACTTGTGTTTATGGTTGATCTAAAAGTCTACAACATATTTATCATAAACAGTAGACTTGGGGGCTGGCATAGTAAACATAGCTCAATAGAGGAAGAATTCGTACCTCAAATTTCTGGTGCATTTGTTTCACCATAACAACTTCAAGATCGCGGCTCAAGCGAAAAAACTTCGCCAATGCTCAAGCGAGAGTAATTAGCAATATCAAATCTGACTTTACGTCGTTCAATGTGCTCCTCCTTGGCAGTATGCTTGGCTAGCACAGTGGGCCTTCCTGGTTCTCTAAAGCCGGTGGCAGTTACTTCCACGTCATCATCATGACCATCAACTGTCTTCGGTGGACTAGAAGCTTCAAGGTTTACAGACTCATCAATGGCTCGCTCCATAGGAGGGGTCAGAGGTTGTTGGCATGTCATGAACCGGCTCAAGCGGCTCAGGAACAGAGGCCTCAGGTGCTGTGGTTTGGAGCTCCAGCTCATGGACTATAGGCTCTTCAGCCGGCTTGTTCTTCTTTTCCCTCTTGCTGGGCTTTGCTTTTTCACTGCATGGGTCAAGAAGGTCAGTACAAATATGAAAGGATTATAATGAGTAAAGGATAAAGTAAATCGCCATTACCCTGGCGCAGTCTTGAAAGCCGGCATGTTGGACTGGATTGAGTCACCCAAAGAGGAATGTGAAGTTTCCTGATAATTTGAATCGGAAGAGTTGAGCGGCTGACGTGTGAGACCCGCCAATGGATAAAAAGAGTTTAAATCAGGGGTGACCTCATTTCGGCGCTTCCTTGGTGTGTTCGGTAAGCCGGAGGAGAGTTGCGCATCCTTGCTCGTCCGGGTCTACCGCCGGCTCTCGTGTTGCTGTTGCTTCAAAATAAAGTGAGGGTCCATATGAGGTAAGGGGTGTTGCCTCTTCTTCCACTCCTTGACTCATTCCCATGTGATCCTGAAGATAGTCAGAGTCAATAAGATGATTGAAAACAGAGCGAAGAGAGTCAAGGGCTACCTCCGAATCAGAGGTGTCCTCTAGTTGGAGCAATTCAAAAGCGCTGGGCTTATTTCCTCTTTTCTTGGTAGCAGCTTTCTTGGCCTTCCTGGCTCTCTTCGCAGCTTCATGGTCATACTCTTTATTCCAAAAGTCATCATCAGCCTGTGAAAATTGTCAAGGTCGAGTTAAGACAAAGTATTAAGGATAAAGGTAAAATAGTCGGTTCGGCGACTTGCTTTTGGTGCTGGCTTAGACTTGCAGAAAGGGCTCAGGCCCACCTTGCTGCAGTCAGCTAGGCTCTCATTCAGAAGAGATTTTTGTCATCTCATTGATAAGGAAATCAGGTAATTCATCAGGGTTGTGGTGCAAAGGATCTTTTGAGTCACCGATGTAAGTACACATTAAGCCGGGGCGGTGGCTCAAGGGGATGACCCGCCAGGCAACCCAACACCAGACCAAATCAATGCCATTTAAGCCATTTCCCAACAGAGCTTTAACTTTTGCAATGGTGGGGGTGAGCTTCTGGCGCTCAGCAGCTGACAATTTGTTAGGGAGTGGATGATTGGATTCAAGACGCAGGGCTCGAAAGCGGGGTAGAGGGTTCTCATCAGCCGGAGATGTATCTTGGCAGTAGAACCATGTTTGGTTCCAGTCTTTGGGATTACTCAGCGGCTGTGCATACGGAAAGATGGCGTCTCTTCGTCGTTGGATTGAAACCCTGCCAAGTTTCAAGCTAGGCCCGTTGGAATATTCATTCTGGCGGTTCAAGTAAAAGTACTCTCTAAAAAGTTCCAAGCTAGGCTCTTCTTCAAGATATACCTCACAGAATACTTGAAAGTGGCATATATTAGACACGGAATTGGGTCCGATGTCTTGAGGATGGAGGTCGAAAAAGCGCAGAACGTCTCTGAAGAACTTAGAGTCGGGCGGTGAAAAACCCTGATTCATGCGATCAGTAAATACAATAACTTCCCCTTCCTTGGGTTGAGGTTTCTCTTCAGTCGGTTTAGGAGGGCGGTAAGACATGACATCCTTTTTGGGCAGATAGCCAGTTTTCACAAAATCTTCAAGTGTGTTCTCCGTGACAATGGAGCGAACCCAGTTATAGGAGGTGGTTGTTTTGGGCGGCATGGTGAAAAAGGAAGCCTAAAAAGAGAAGAATAAATTTGTCGGTTCAAAATTAAGCCGGAGGAAAAGGTATTACATCACATATCAGACTGGCGGCTTATAATGGGGCCTAATGGTATATGACTAATTACGTCAGGGTATTTAAGCTGCCGTGAGTAGTTTGATGTTGTCAATTGAACATTACAATTGAAGCCGGTGGTATGAGACGCCATGACTAGGTGGATCTATCAAGATGCAGTTTTTTGCTAAGTACCATACAAACAGGTTTTACAGGGTGCAGCTATTTATTTTGGATCAGCGGCAGTTCAGAAAAAGAAAATAATTCAAGACCTAAAACACCAGTATAGGGAGTTCATAAGCTCTAATGAGATCTCTTTTCAAAGAAAGGGGATCTGCTGGTATTGAAAGTGGGGGCAAAACAACCACCGCATAAGTTATATACTATTTTCGGATCAAAAGAGCTACGGTGGAGGAACTATGGAGAACCCACGAAGAACACGACGAACACTCAGGAACCCTAATGCGATCTAACGCTCTGGAGAAGAAGCACTTACAAGTGCAGATTCAACTGCAGTGGGGCGCCGGCGTACTCTGGTCCAACACAGGTTGATGCAGCGGCCGAGGTTGAGGAGGACGAGGTGCTCTACGGCGGCGGCGGAGCTCGAGCGGCAGAGGGTCGCGAGAGGAAGAAGACGTTGGAAAGGGGGAGAATGAGGAAAGACCAGTCGTGGTTATTTATAAGGAAGGGCCGATAAGTGGGCGCGAAAAACGAGGAGACCAGAACGTGGTTATCCAGCAGCCCCGGCGCCTCGATTTTTGGATCGGTCATTAAGATAAAGATCCGTTGAGGTATGTTTGATCAAATATGAATTAATGGCAGGTGACGTCTGCTACATCTTGAGCTTGCATTGGTTTTCCTCGAAGAGGAGAGGGTGATGCAGCAATAGTAGCGTAAGTATTTCCCTCAGTTTTTGAGAACTAAGGTTCAATCCAGTAGGAGGCTCCTCAACAAGTCCCACGAACCTACACAAACAAATAAAGAACTCGCAACCAATGCGACAAAGGGGTTGTCAATCCCTTCACGGCCACTTGCGAAAGTGAGATCTGATAGAGATAGTATGATAAGATAAATATATTTTTGGTATTTTATAATATAGATGCAGAAAATAAAGATGCAAATAAAAGTAGATTGGTAGCAAATATGATAAGAGATAGACCCGGGGGCCATAGGTTTCACTAGAGGCTTCTCTCAAGAGCATAAGTATTACGGTGGGTGAACAAATTACTGTCGAGCAATTGATAGAAAAGCGAATAATTATGAGATTATCTAGGCATGATCATGTATATAGGCATCACGTCCATAACAAGTAGACCGACTCCTGCCTACATCTACTACTATTACTCCACACATCGACCGACTCCTGCCTGCATCTAGAGTATTAAGTTCATAAGAATAGAGTAACGCATTAAGCAAGATGACATGATGTAGAGGGATAAACTCAAGCAATATGATATAAACCCCATCTTGTTATCCTCGATGGCAACAATACAATACATGCCTTGCAACCCTTTCTGAGCACTTCTCCCATGGCAAGAAAGATCAATCTAGTAAGCCAAACCAAACTGATAATTCGAAGAGACTTGCAAAGATAACTCAATCATACATAAAAGAATTCAGAGAAGATTCAAATATTATTCATAGATAAACTTGATCATAAACCCACAATTCATCGGAGCTCGACAAACACACCGCAAAAAGAGATTACATCGAATAGATCTCCACAAGAGAGGGGGAGAACATTGTATTGAGATCCAAAAAGAGAGAAGAAGCCATCTAGCTAATAACTATGGACCCGTAGGTCTGTGGTAAACTACTCACAACTCATCGGAGGGGCAAGGATGTTGATGTAGAGGCCCTCGGTGGTCGATTCCCCCTCCTGCAGAGTGTCGGCGAAGGCTCCAAGATGAGATCTCGCGGATACAGAAGGTTACGGTGGTGGAAATTGTGTTTCTTCTGCTCCCTGGATGTTTTCGGGGTACGTAGGCTTATATTGGAGGAAGAAGTACGTCGGTGGACGCCCGAGGGGCCCACGAGACAGGGGGCGCACCCTACAAGGGGGGCGCACCCTCCTATCTCGTGGGATCCTTGTCTGCTTCTTGACTTGCACTCCAAGTCCTCTGGATCACGTTCGTTCCAAAAATCACGCTCCCAAAGGTTTCATTCCGTTTGGACTCCGTTTGATATTCCGTTTCTTTGAAATACTGAAATAGGCAAAAAAAACAACAATACAGGCTGGGCCTCCGGTTAGTAGGTTAGTCCCAAAACTGATATAATTGTGTAAAATAAAGCCCATAAACATCCAAAAGGGGTAATATAATAGCATGGAACAATAAAAAATTATAGATACGTTGGAGACGTATCAAGCATCCCCAAGCTTAATTCCTGCTCGTCCTCGAGTAGGTAAATGATAAAAAAAAATTTATGTGGAATGCTACCTAGCATAATTCTCAATGTAATTTTCTTTAATGTGGCATGACTGTTCAGATCCAAATGATTCAAAATAAAAGTTTGTATTGACAAAATAAATAGTAACACTTCAAGCATACTAATCAAAGTAATCATGTCTTCTCAAAATAACATGGTAAAAGAAAGTTCATCCCTACAAAATTATATAGTTAGGCTATGCTTAATTTCCGTCACAGAAAGATGTTCCCAACTTCTATACCCCCGATGACCAGCCAAGCAATTGTTTCATACTTAAATAATCTCAACCTTTTTCAACCTTCACGCAATACATGAGCGTGAGCCATGGATATAGCACTATGGGTGGAATAGAATATGATGATGGGGATTGTGTGGAGAAGACAAAAAAAGGAGAAAGTCTCACGTTGACGAGGATAATCAACGGGCTATGGAGATGCCCGTCAATTGATGTCAATATGAGGAGTAGGGATTGCCATTCAACGGATGCACTAGAGCTATAAATGAATGCTCAACAAAAGAAAACTAGTGGGTGTGCATCCAACTTGCTTGCTCACAAAGACCTAGGGCATTTGAGGAAGCCCATCGTAGGAATATACAAGCCAAGTTCTATAATGAAAAATTCTCACTAGTATGAAAAAGACAACTTATCAGACTCACTATATGAAAAACATGGTGCTACTTTGAAGTACAACATATGAGACACACTACATGAAGAACAAGGTGCTACTTTGAAGCACAAGTGTGGAAAAAGAGATAGTAGCATTGCCCTTTTTATTTTTTTTATTTTTTCTTTTTCTTTTTCTTTTTTCTTTTTTATTTTTTTTCTTTTTTTTCTTTTTTTTCTTGGGCCTTTCTTTTTTTTGGCCTTTCTTTTTTTTTCTTTGGGCAATGCTCTTAAAATGATGATCATCACACTTCTATTGATTACAACATATGAATTACAACTCGAAACTAGAACAAGATATGACTCTATATGAATGCCTCCAGCAGTGTGCCGGGATGGTGCAATGAATCAAGAGTGACATGTATGAAAAATAATGCATGGTGGCTTTGCCACAAATACGATGTCAACTACATGATCATGCAATGGCAATATGACAAAAGTAATGTATGTCATGATGATAAACGGAACGGTGGAAAGTTGCATGGCAATATATCTCGGAATGGCTATTGAAATGCCATAATAGGTAGGTATGGTGGCTGTTTTGAGGAAGATATAAGGAGGTTTATGTGTGATAGAGCGTATCGTATCACGGGGTTTGGATGCACCGGCGAAGTTTGCACCAACTCTGAAGGTGAGAAAGGGCAATGCATGGTACCGAAGAGGCTAGCAATGGTGGAAAGGTAAAAGTGCGTATAATCCATGGACTCACAACATTAGTCAAAAGAACTCATATACTTATTGCAAAAATTTAGAAGTAAAAAAAAATCAAGCACTACGCGCATGCTCCTAGGGGGATAGATTGGTAGGAAAAGACCATCGCTCGTCCCCGACCGCCACTCATAATGATGCACAAGCCAGGTATGCTTCATGTTTCAAGTTTGTTACATAACTTTAACCATACATATATGCTACGGGACTTGCTAACTTCAACACAAGCATTCTTTAAATTCATAATCACCCAACTAGCATGACTTTAATATCACTACCTCCATATCTCAAAACAATTATCAAGTATCAAATTGATCATAGCATCCAATTCACTTCCTATGACAGTTTTTATTATACCCAACTTGGATGCTCACCATTCTAGGACCAAATTATAACCATAGCAAATACCATGCTGGTCTAAAAGACTCTAAAAATAATATAAGTGAAGCATGAGAGACTAGCAATTTCTATAAAATCAAGTTATCACCGTGCTCTAAAAGATATAAGTGAAGCACTAGAGCAAAAACTATCAAGCTCAAAAGATATAAGTGAAGCACATAGAGTATTCTAGCAAATTCTAATAAAATCGGCTTCTCCAAAAAGGTGTGTACAGCAAGGATGATTGTGGTAAACTAAAAAGCAAAGACTAATATAATACACGACGATCCAACAAAAACACATATCATGTGGCGAATAAAAATATAGCTCCAAGTAAAGTTACCAATGAACGAAGACGAAAGAGGGGATGCCTTCCCGGGGCATCCCCTGTCACACCCTAGCTAGTCATGCATCAGAGTGTGTGCATCATGTTTAAATTTTCCATTTAATTTGAAATGGGGATCTGTGAAACCCTCAGAATCATTTTTTGAAATGATCCAATTAAAAATTTCTCCAAAAGGGTCCAAGAAAATGCTCATGTTGCTCTCTGAAAATATTGGACAGAGATAAAAATCAAACCAATATTTTTAAGAGCTCATAGGTATTTATTTTGGGCATTTGGAATTAATGCATAAATATTTGCATTGGAAATATATTAATTATATATATTAATATATGTCCAAATATTATGCCAATTATAAAGGAGCTCTGGAATAATATATCTAGCTCCTGCAAAAATTGGCATAAGATATATAAATGATTTAATATTTTATTTAAATCAAAACAAATGTCAGAAATTAGAAAACAGAATTAATTAAAAGGGGAGAAGCTTACCTGGGCTCCTCCACTGTGCGGCCCAGCCAGCAGGCGGCCCAGCCCGCCTCCCTCCTCTGTCGTCTTCGTCCTCGACAGAGGGAGGGGAGTGTGGCCGGCGCGCGCGCGCCACCGCGCCACGCCACCTGCTCGGCTGCCTGCCTGCCCTCCCCTCCTCGCTCGATGCCCCGGACGACGCCACGCCTCCCCCCTGCTCTCTCTCACTCTCCCTCAGTTCCTCCCTCCTCTCCCTCGCTCTCTCTCTCACACGGCCGAACACCACCCTCGCCGCCGTTCGCCATAGCAGCCGTCACCGGCCACCCCTCGCTCCCCCGACTAGCTCAGGAGCTCCGCCTCGACCCCCTCTTCCTCCCCACCGCTCCACGGGTCTCCGGAAGCCCTGCATCGCCGCCTACGTCGCCGTTCCCCTCCTCGGCCACCGGAGGTCATCGCCGTCGATTCGCTGCACTCCGGCCGTCCCCGAGCCCGCTAACCATCCCTGCAGCTCCGCGGTGAGCCACTGATTCGATTCCCCCTTGCCCCGTCGTCCCTAGCCTTCTGTAGCTGCCGGCCCCTTGAGCTCCGAAGCTCGACGCCGCCGGCGATGTCGCCGTCGTGGCCACGGTCACCGTAGCGCCCAACCGAGCACACCCACGCCCTCACCGCACCGCGTAGAAGCCGTAGGTGCCAACCCCGCATCCCCGCAGCCGTTGTAGCCTCGACCCCGAGCTCAACCGAGCTCCGGCAGCCGCCACGGTCGTCGCCGTCGACGGTACAGGCCACCCCAGGCACGGCCACCACCACCGTTCAACGCGCGGGAGCAAGAGCTCTCCAACGAGCCCAAGCACGGCCTCGCCCGTGCCCTGTAGCGCGATCCCGCATCGCGCCGCCGTCTCGGGCCTCGCCGGCGTCATGTCGTCGGTGGGTTTGACCCACCTTGACCACGGCAGGAACCCCCCTGTGTCCCTGACAGGTGGGCCCAGCCCTGTAGCTAATTAGGATTAGCACTAACCGAATCAGTTAAACTAACTACCCCCCCTGACACTGACAGTGGGCCCCAGCGCCACTAACCCCTAATTAGGATTAAATTAACCCTGTTAACCCCCCTTGTCACTGACGTGTGGACCCCACACGTCAGGTTTGACCTCATCCAGCCGCAGTTGACCACTGACGTCATGCTGACGTCATGCTGGCGCAATATTTATATTTCTGGATTTAAATTAAATCAGGAAATTCCAGAATATTATTTAAACTTCAAAAATTCATAACTTTTAATCTGTAACTCCAAATCAGACAAATTATATATGAAAAATGATCAGAAAAATCCAATCTATCCATCTGTACTATTTTCATGCATGATCAAACAAGTTAAATTGATGTTTTAAGCAGAACAAGGAAAAGCACTTTAAAAGGCCATGTTTGAGTTTGAAATTTGAATCTTTGATTCAAATTTGTTCAAACCCTTCTGGTTATAGTTGCATTAGCCCAACACACTCATATTGCCATGTTTCATGCATGCATCATATTGTTGCACATTGTTTGGTGATGGTTGTGTATCGGTGTCCTTTGCGACAGGTTCTGCCTCCGAGGAGTACCGTGATTACCCTAACAAAGAACCGTATCAGTGCATCGAACCATCAGGCAAGCAACCAACCATTTGATCATATCGATACAATCCCATGTTCTCGCTCCTGCTCTCTTTTACTTCATTAAGACAACGCGTTTCAAACTGCTGTGTGCTACGGTAGTTGAACCCATTTCCTCTGCATGACCTGTCATTGCCACAGTAACTAGATGAAACCCACTAGCATGTGTAGGAGTTGATTGAGCCATATGTATGTGTTGTTCCTACCTTGCTATGCCTGCTATGCTTAGAGTCGTGTCAGGTCTGGTTCATCTGGGTGATGGGCTAGAGTGAAATGATTATGTCGGTAATGAGAGTGGTGTGGTGAACACGATTTGGTAAAGGTATCGATGAGAGGCCATGTAGGAGTACATGGTGGGTTGTTTCATTAAAGCCGACCTTAAGCACTGAGATCTGTATGTGTGATTTAAGATACAGCTACTACCATGCATTGGGCCCTGAAATATGACCCCGCTCGACTTCTTATTCACCCTAGCTCTCTGTCCAGGAGTTGCAAGTAGTTTCTGGTGTTTGTAGCCTACTGGAGGCCGTGGACAGCGCTGACCGTAGGGGTGGGCTGTGATGCGGTAGGTACGTGGCACGGTGTACCGAATACCCGTTAGGTATCACGGGAACCCTGTTCACATCGTTCGGGGCCGTATGGGAAACCTCGGCCGGACTCCCTGCGGATGGAACCTGAATAGGCGATAAACCTGGACTAGAGGCTTAAGTGTTTAGGTAGGTCGTGGTCTACACCCACGTCGGCTTTCGCTTGAAGTCTGCCGAGCACATGTCGTGTGCAGACGCTAAGTGGTGGAAACATGTATGAAGAAGTACACCCCTGCAGGGTTATCATAATCTATTCGAATAGCCGCGTCCGCGGTAAAGGACTACTTGGTTGCCTATACAGTTCATAGACAAGTAAATGGAAACTACTAAAAGCCTCAAGATAAGTGTGAGTGCCGAGGATGGCTCTCCCGTAGGAAGACGGAGGCGGATCCTCGGTAGTGTATTGAATTGGTGAGTAGTGGACTCGTAGGATAGCCTAGCCAAGAGTCAAAGCTGGCTTGCTGCAATAACTCCACCAACCCTTCTTGATAACATGCATGTATGTAGGATCTGATGTAAGTCTTGCTGAGTACCTTTGTACTCATGTTGCTATAATCTACATTTTTACAGAAGACGCTGCAACCCCTTCTGATGGTTTCTATGTAGACGTTGACATCAACGAGTAGGCTAAAGACCCAGGTGGTGACCCTGAGCTTGTGAAGGACCACGTAGTATAGCTAGGCTTTCCAAGCCTCTTTTATTTTACTAATTGTCTGTACTCAGACAAGTTACTTCCGCTGCTGGTTTGTATGACTGTATGACTTGTATGTTGGGTCGTGAGACCCGTACCTTTGTGTATGTTATGTATGGCTCCCTGAGCCTTAAATAAAGTACTTGTGTCGTAGAGTCATGTTGTGATGCTTCGTTGTATTTGCACATATCGAGCATATTGTGTGTATGATTGAAATGCTTGGTATGTGTGGGATCTGACTATCTAGTTGTTTATCTTTAGTAGCCTCTCTTACCGGGAAATGTCTCCTAGTGTTACCGCTGAGCCATGGTAGCTTGCTACTGCTCTGGAACACTTAGGCTGGCCGGCATGTGTCCTTCTTCGTTCCTGTGTCTGTCCCTTCGGGGAAATGTCACGCTTTGAGTACCGGAGTCCTGTTAGCCCGCTACAGCCCGGTTTACCGGAGTCCTGCTAGCCCAGTGCTACAGCCCGGACCCATTTGTTGTTGACCGACACGTTCGAAGCTGGGTCATGGATGCATGTCCCTGTAAGTCTGTGCCACTTTGGGTTTACGACTAGTCATGTCAGCCCGGGCTCTTTATCATATGGATGCTAGCGACACTATCATATACGTGAGCCAAAAGGCGCAAACGGTCCCGGGCAAAGGTAAGGCGACACCCGTGGGGATACCGTGCGTGAGGCCGCAAAGTGATATGAGGTGTTACCGGCTAGATCGATGTGACATCGAGTCGGGGTCCTGACAGCGTTGGCATCAGAGCCGGACTGCCTGTAGGTTCTCCAAGCCAAACTGGTCGATGTTGAGTCTAGAAATTCTTTAGTTATATGTAGGGGAATTGTTTGTGGGTTGGAACGTAAGGCTCTTTTTACTCCTTTATCTTATGACATTCTGATCTGAGTCAGTCCATTCTTCCACCGGGGGTTAAGGAATTAGGATCTGTTCTCTCTATCAGGATCACGTGTTACTAATCAGTAGTACCTTATAAGTTTGAGGGATACAAGCCTAGTTTAGTTCTACTACCACATTATGTTGTTAGAATGGATTCAGAACTTTGATATGATGATGTTGGGTGTGTACGAAATCCTTTGTCAAATGTCTCAAAATCCTTCTTGAGCATTTACAGTTGTTATGCTGCCGAAATTTTGCTAGAAATTCTAATGCCCTTGCATTATGATTGTGCTTTCAGATGGCCACTCGCGACCTCAATCAAGTGGTTCGCCTGACTCGATGCCTAGATGTACCCGGCCATACTGCTAAGTTGGTCAGGGTAATGACTGAGGCTGGATACCGTTGGTATCCTGAGTACACGGTCGAAGAGCAATTCTGAGACTTTAATCAAAGCCAGTATCTCTGCACTGTCAGCATATTTCCATCTTATCCTGGATCCACCGAGCCCCTTCACTGCTCCTATGGACTCGGAGTTACTATTGAGATGGCTGTCCAGGACGCCGCCTACTCTATGATGACCATTATGCGAGTCAGATCTGGTCTATTTCGGGACTCTGATTTCCGGTATATGCCAGGATCACTTCCGGGAGCACAAGGGTATCTCCAGGCTATCTATGCTGACCCCACTCAGGAGGATTCACGGACTCGCACCACTGCTGAGATGCTCGAGGATAAGGACCGTGAAAATCGGGCCTTAAGGTTAGAGCTCTTCAATACCCGTGCTGACCACTGGGCCACTTTGACTCGGTTCGCACCGGCGGTGCAAGCTGGATATTCAGATATGCGCGATCTCTATCCTGTGAGATCTGCTCTGCCAGACGTGATGGTTTGGCGTGATGTAGGAGGCATCACCCCACCTCGCGGTCCCCGCAGGCCACCGTCTGTTGGTCCAAGACCTCATCCTAGCCCCTATGGTCCACAAGCTCCGCGAGATCGTCTGTTTCCGGATGATCATGTTGAGCTTCCAGGCTATGGAGGTGACTTCTACGAGGACTACTACGGATCGGTCTGAGTTAGTGGTGGTATCACTAGTTCGCACTAGCTGTGTCGTCTATCGTCCTGCGTGACTCGTGGGATATGACCTAGTTTGTACTCTTTCCGGAGGTGTAGAAAAATAATGTATAGGAGCTTGGGATGCCTCCGATGAGATGTAATCCTTTTCTCACCGTAATAGTACTTTGTTTGGTCTTGTACTAAACCCTGTATGGTGTGTATGACGATGGAATAAAGAAGCAGTTTCTGTATCTACCATGTCATACGGATGATCATCTTGCATTCCGAGTTATTCCTTACATTCTGTATCCTATGTCGGAATTTTATCATTCTGACTAAATCATTGTCTTGTTTACCTAGGATGGTCAACACGCGCGCTAACCCTGCTTCTCAAGAGCAGGCCGAAGGCAGTGAAGGCAGGAATGAAAATCTGCCTCATCCTCCTTCCCTAGCCGAGGTTATGATGGAAGCTGAGAGAAACAAGCGGGAGACCAACCGTTTGTTGGAGCGTATTGAACAGAATACAACACACCATCAGAGGGCTAATGTGGTGTCACTCAGTGATTTTATCAAATTGCATCCACCCACGTTCCACCACTCCGTCGAGCCTCTCGACGCTGATGACTGGCTTCGCAGTATCTCTCACAAACTGCGTTCCGCGCTGGTAGCGGAGGCTGACAAGGTCACCTTTGCTGCATATCATCTTGAAGGCCCCGCCAGTCTATGGTGGGAGAATTATGGAGCTATGCGCCCAGCGGGCCATGTCACTACTTGGGCTGAATTCAGCGAGGCTTTCCGTGAACATCACATTCCGGAGGGTCTCATGGACCGTAAACGTGAAGAATTTTGCAGTTTCACCCAAGGCCGACTTTCTGTGGATGTTTACAGCAGGGAGTTTGGTAATCTCGCACGATATGCAACTGAGGAAGTGTCTACCGACGCCAAGAAGCAAGCAAGGTTCCGCAAGGGCCTTAGTCCTGAGCTTCGCCGTGACCTCCGTCTGCATGAGTGCTCATCTTTCCAGAAACTTGTCAACAAAGCCATCAGTGCTGAAACTGGTCAGACTGACTATGACGCAACACGCAAGCATGGCCGTGACATGGGTTCCTCATCCGGTGCTGGTCCTCAGAAGCGCCGCGTGTGGGTACCCAACACCGCCCTGCCACCCAGGTTCACACCGAGGCCATCCTTCCAGGCACCTCGCCCTGTTCAACAGTCTGCACCGGCCAAGCCCTATGGGGGTCCAACTAACAATGCTCCTCCACGTACCAGTTCCGTGACCTGTTTCAAGTGTGGGGAATCTGGTCACTATATGCGTGAGTGTCCCCAGACCAACCCCAACCAGTCTGCTAAAGCTGTTGGCCGTGGCAAGCCGACAGGAAAAGTATTCCACGCCAAGCCGGCCACCGCTTCACGTGGCCATGTCAACTGTATCTCTGCCGAAGAAGCTCAAGAGGATCCCAACGTCGTTCTCGGTACGCTTCTGGTTAATTGCCACCCAGCATCTGTTCTTTTCGATACAGGAGCCTCTCATTCTTTTATATCTGAAAACTATGCTCGCTTGCATAACGTCGCATTCGGTGATATGCCAACCTCTATGGTAATTCAAACTCCGGGATCCAAATGGCAAACTTCTAGAGTAAGCCATGGAAATGAAATCCAAGTCGACAGACTTGTTTTCCTCGCGTCTTTGATAGCCCTTAAATCTTCAGATATTAATATCATTTTGGGTATGGACTGGATGTCAGCTCATCAAGCCAAAATTGATTGCTTCTCTAGGACTGTTCAACTCACCCATCCTTCAGGGAAGATAGTCAATGTCTTGACCCGAATAGCCAAGCGACAATTATATTCTCTTAACGCCAGCCCTTTGCCAGACCTTGAGGACGTGCCGGTAGTCTGTGACTTCCCGGATGTCTTCCCAGAGGAATTGCCAGGTGTTCCACCTGACAGGGATGTTGAGTTCGTCATAGACCTCATTCTAGGAACCGTTCCGATTGCTAGAAGACCCTATAAGATGGCACCCCTAGAACTAGCCGAGCTTAAGAAACAACTCGATGAGTCCTTGAAAAAGGGGTTCATCCGACCTAGTTCATCTCCGTGGGCTTGCCCCGTTCTATTCGTCAAGAAGAAGGATGGTACGGACCGGATGGTTGTAGATTACCGACCTGTCAATTTGGTCACAATCAAGAACAAATATCCGCTTCCCAGGATCAACGACCTGTACGATCAGCTCGCTGGATCCTCAGTCTTCTCCAAGATGGATTTGAGGTTGGGCTACCATCAAATCAAAATCAGAAACGGGGACATTCCTAAAACGGCCTTTGTTACTCGTTATGGCCAATACGAGTACACCGTCATGTCCTTCGGTTTAACCAACGCTCCAGCCACTTTTTCTCGGTTAATGAACTCAATCTTCATGGAGTATTTGGATAAATTCGTCGTGGTTTACCTCGATGATATACTCATCTACTCCAAGAACGAGGAAGAACATGCCGAACATCTAAGGCTAGTGTTGAAGAAACTTCGAGAGCATCGCCTTTATGCCAAATTTTCTAAATGTGAATTCTGGTTGCCAGAAGTGACCTATTTGGGTCATGTAATATCTGGTAAAGGTATTGCTGTTAACCCTGAGCGAGTTCAAGCCGTCCTTAATTGGACTCCACCTGAATCGGTCAAGCAAGTTCGGAGTTTTCTAGGCTTAGCGAGCTATTGTCGTTGCTTTGTCGAGAACTTCTCCAAGGTTGCTAAACCTCTAACCGAACTCCTCAAGAAAGATAAGAAGTTCGAGTGGACTCCACAATGTGAGCACAGCTTTCAGGAACTGAAAAGACGCCTGACTTCTGCTCCCGTACTGGTACCGCCAGACTTCTCCAAGGACTTTGTTATCTACTTCGACGCCTCGCGACAAGGACTAGGTTGCATTCTCATGCAAGATCGACACGTAATTGCCTACGCCTCACGGCAATTGCACCCACATGAGGAGAATTATCCTACTCATGATCTAGAGCTTGCAGCTGTAGTCTATGCACTTAAAACCTGGCGACATTACCTCCTCGGTAATCGTTGCGAAATATTCACTGATCACCAAAGTCTGAAGTACATCTTCACCCAACATGATCTGAATCTCAGGCAAAGACGTTGGGTTGAGTTGATCACAGACTTCGATTTAGGGATAACCTACACCCCAGGGAAAGCCAACGTCATGGCTGATGCGCTAAGTCGTAAATCTTATTGTAACAACCTGATGTTACAACAAAGTCAACCGCTTCTCCATGAGGAATTTCGGAAGCTTAACCTTCACATTGTACCTCAAGGTTTTCTTTCCACCTTGGTGGCGAAACCTACTCTTACGGATCAAATCATTGCTGCCCAGAAGCGAGATAAGGGAATATCTAAGATCAAGGAGAACATTGCTAGCGGAGGTGCTAGTTGTTTCTCCACAAATGTTCATGGTGTTGTGTACTTTGAGAACCGTCTAGTGGTTCCCAAGAACCAGCATCTACGGCAGTTGATCCTTAAGGAGGCTCATGAATCTCCTCTCACTATTCATCCCGGTAGTACTAAGATGTATCAGGACCTACGCCAGAGGTTCTGGTGGACTAGGATGAAGAGAGAGATTGCTCAGTATATTGCAAATTGCGACGTCTGTCGTCGTGTAAAAGCAGAGCATCAACGGCCTGCTGGCACCCTTCAACCCTTAGCTATTCCTGAATGGAAATGGGATAAAATTGGTATGGATTTCATTACCGGTTTTCCCAGGACCAAGAGAGGGAATAATGCTATTTTCGTCGTGGTCGATCGTCTTTCCAAAGTAGCCCATTTCTTACCTGTTCGTGAGAATATAACCGCTAGTCAGCTGGCAGATTTATACATCTCCCGAATAGTGTCTCTCCATGGTGTTCCTTTGGAAATTAACTCGGATCGAGGAAGTCTTTTCACCTCTCGATTTTGGGAAAGTTTCCAGAATGCTATGGGAACCCGTCTCTCCTTTAGCACCGCCTTCCACCCTCAGTCGAGTGGTCAAGTGGAACGCGTCAACCAGATTCTAGAAGACATGCTTCGAGCCTCTGTTATCTCATTCGGAATGGACTGGGAGAAGTGCCTTCCATTTGCCGAATTCGCTTACAACAACAGCTATCAATCTAGCTTGGGTAAAGCCCCTTTTGAAGTTCTCTATGGACGACGGTGTCGAACACCCCTTAACTGGTCAGAGACCGGGGAAAGACAATTCTTTGGCCCGGATATGATTCAGGAAGCAGAAGAACAAGTTCGTATCGTTCGTGAAAAGTTGAAAACAGCCCAATCTCGTCAAAAGAGTCAATATAACCGAAAACATAAGGATATGACTTTCGAGGTTGACGAGAAGGCTTATCTTCGGGTCACCCCTCTGAAGGGAACCCATCGTTTCGGTATCAAAGGCAAATTGGCTCCTCGTTACATTGGACCTTTTCACATTCTCGCCAAACGAGGAGAAGTTGCCTACCAGTTGGAACTACCTCCGCACCTCTCCAGAGTCCACGATGTCTTCCACGTTTCTCAACTCAGGCGTTGCTTCTCGGATCCTATCCGTGAAGTGGACCACGAAACGCTTGATCTCCAAGATAATCTTACATATCGAGAGTACCCCATTCGTATCCTCGATCAGGCCGAACGTACCAACCGACGTCATAATATCAAGTTTCTCAAAGTTCAATGGTCGCACCATTCTGAGGATGAAGCAACCTGGGAAAGGGAGGATCGTCTTCGACTTGCGTATCCCGCCTTCTTCCCGAAGGAACCCAAATCTCGGGACGAGATTCTTTTGAGTGGGGGTGAGTTGTCACACCCTAGCTAGTCATGCATCAGAGTGTGTGCATCATGTTTAAATTTTCCATTTAATTTGAAATGGGGATCTGTGAAACCCTTAGAATCATTTTTTGAAATGATCCAATTAAAAATTTCTCCAAAAGGGTCCAAGAAAATGCTCATGTTGCTCTCTGAAAATATTGGACAGAGATAAAAATCAAACCAATATTTTTAAGAGCTCATAGGTATTTATTTTGGGCATTTGGAATTAATGCATAAATATTTGCATTGGAAATATATTAATTATATATATTAATATATGTCCAAATATTATGCCAATTATAAAGGAGCTCTGGAATAATATATCTAGCTCCTGCAAAAATTGGCATAAGATATATAAATGATTTAATATTTTATTTAAATCAAAACAAATGTCAGAAATTAGAAAACAAAATTAATTAAAAGGGGAGAAGCTTACCTGGGCTCCTCCACTATGCGGCCCAGCCAGCTGGCTGGCCCAGCCAGCAGGCGGCCCAGCCCGCCTCCCTCCTCTGTCGTCTTCGTCCTCGACAGAGGGAGGGGAGTGTGGCCGGCGCGCGCGCGCGCCACCGCGCCACGCCACCTGCTCGGCTGCCTGCCTGCCCTCCCCTCCTCGCTCGATGCCCCGGACGACGCCACGCCTCCCCCCTGCTCTCTCTCACTCTCCCTCAGTTCCTCCCTCCTCTCCCTCGCTCTCTCTCTCACACGGCCGAACACCACCCTCGCTGCCGTTCGCCATAGCAGCCGTCTCCGGCCACCCCTCGCTCCCCCGACTAGCTCAGGAGCTCCGCCTCGACCCCCTCTTCCTCCCCACCGCTCCACGGGTCTCCGGAAGCCCTGCACCGCCGCCTACGTCGCTGTTCCCCTCCTCGGCCACCGGAGGTCATCGCCGTCGATTCGCTGCACTCCGGCCGTCCCCGAGCCCGCTAACCATCCCTGCAGCTCCGCGGTGAGCCACCGATTCGATTCCCCTTGCCCCGTCGTCCCTAGCCTTCTGTAGCTGCCGCCCCCTTGAGCTCCGAAGCTCGACGCCGCCAGCGATGTCGCCGTCGTGGCCACGGTCACCGTAGCGCCCAACCGAGCACACTATCGTGCTCCACGCCTCACTAGGAGCACGCAGCACGCACCAACGCCTCCCCAAACACCCTGCAACGCCGATTCCGACCGCACCCGAACTCCGGCCGCCGCTCACGAGCTCGCCGTCGACGGTACAGACCACCCCAGGCACGACCACCACCACCGTTCGACGCGCGGGAGCAAGGGCTCTCCAACGAGCCCAAGCACGGCCTCGCCCGTGCCCTGTAGCGCGATCCCGCATCGCGCCGCCGTCTCGGGCCTCGCCGGCGTCATGTCGCCGGTGGGTTTGACCCACTTTGACCACGGCAGGACCCCCCTGAGTCCCTGACAGGTGGGCCCAGCACTGTAGCTAATTAGGATTAGCGCTAACCACTGTTAGTTAACCCCCTGACACAGACCAGTGGGCCCCAGCGCCACTAATCCCTAATTAGGATTAAATTTAATCCTGTTAAGCCCCCCTGTCACTGACGTGTGGCCCCCACACGTCAGGTTTGACCCCAGCCAGCCGCAGTTGACCACTGACGTCATGCTGACGTCATGCTGGCGCAATAATTATATTTCTGGATTTAAATTAAATCAGGAAATTCCAGAATATTATTTAAACTTCAAAAATTCATAACTTTTATTCTGTAACTCCAAATTGGACAAATTATATATGAAAAATGATCAGAAAAATCCAATCTATCCATCTGTACTATTTTCATGCATGATCAAACAAGTTAAATTGATGTTTTAAGCAGAACAAGGAAAAGCACTTTAAAAGGCCATGTTTGAGTTTGAAATTTGAATCTTTGATTCAAATTTGTTCAAACCCTTCTGGTTTTAGTTGCATTAGCCCACCACACTCATATTGCCATGTTTCATGCATGCATCATATTGTTGCACATTGTTTGGTGATGTTTGTGTATCGATGTTCTTTGCGGCAGGTTCTGTCTCCGAGGAGTACCGTGATTACCCTAACGAAGAACCGTATCAGTGCATCGAACCATCAGGCAAGCAACCAACCATTTGATCATATCGATACAATCCCATGTTCTCGCTCCTGCTCTCTTTTACTGCATTAAGACAACGCGTTTCAAACTGCTGTGTGCTACGGTAGTTGAACCCATTTCCTCTGCATGACCTGTCATTGCCACAGTAACTAGATGAAACCCACTAGCATGTGTAGGAGTTGATTGAGCCACATGTATGAGTTGTTCCTACCTTGCTATGCCTGCTATGCTTAGAGTCGTGTCAGGGCTGGTTCATCTGGGTGATGGGCTAGAGTGAAATGATTATGTCGGTAATGAGAGTGGTGTGGTGAACACGATTTGGTAAAGGTATCGATGAGAGGCCATGTAGGAGTACATGGTGGGTTGTTTCATTGAAGCCGACCTTAAGCACTGAGATCTGTATGTGTGATTTAAGATACAGCTACTACCATGCATTGGGCCCTGAAATATGACCCCGCTCGACTTCTTATTCACCCTAGCTCTCTGTCCAGGAGTTGCAAGTAGTTTCTGGTGTTTGTAGCCTACTGGAGGCCGTGGACAGCGCTGACCTTAGGGGTGGGCTGTGATGCGGTAGGTACGTGGCATGGTGTACCGAATACCCGTTAGGTATCTCGGGAACCCTGTTCACATCGTTCGGGGCCGTATGGGAAACCTCGGCCGGACTCCCTGCGGATGGAACCTGAATAGGTGATAAACCTGGACTAGAGGCTTAAGTGTTTAGGTAGGTCGTGGTCTACACCCACGTCGGCTTTCGCTTGAAGTCTGCCGAGCACATGTCGTGTGCAGACGCTAAGTGGTGGAAACATGTATGAAGAAGTACACCCCTGCAGGGTTATCATAATCTATTCGAATAGCCGCGTCCGCGGTAAAGGACTACTTGGTTGCCTATACAGTTCATAGACAAGTAAATGGAAACTACTAAAAGCCTCAAGATAAGTGTGAGTGCCGAGGATGGCTCTTCCGTAGGAAGACGGAGGTGGATCCTCGGTAGTGTATTGAAGTGGTGAGTAGTGGACTCGTGTGCGCAAAACCATTTCAAGTTGGAGTATCGTAGGATAGCCTAGCCAAGAGTCAAAGCTGGCTTGCTGCAATAACTCCACCAACCCTTCTTGATACTAAGCATGTATGTAGGATCTGATGTAAGTCTTGCTGAGTACCTTTGTACTCATGTTGCTATAATCTACATTTTTACAGAAGACGCTGCAACCCCTTCTGATGGGTTCTATGTAGACGTTGACATCAACGAGTAGGCTAAAGACCCGGGTGGTGACCCTGAGCTTGTGAAGGACCACGTAGTATAGCTAGGCTTTCCAAGCCTCTTTTATTTTACTAGTTGTCTGTACTCAGACAATGTACTTCCGCTGATGGTTTGTATGACTGTATGACTTGTATGTTGGGTCGTGAGACCCGTACCTTTGTGTATGTTATGTATGGCTCCCTGAGCCTTAAATAAAGTCGTAGAGTCATGTTGTGATGCTTCGTTGTATTTGCACATATCGAGCATATTGTGTGTATGATTGAAATGCTTGGTATGTGTGGGATCTGACTATCTAGTTGTTTATCTTTAGTAGCCTCTCTTACCGGGAAATGTCTCCTAGTGTTACCGCTGAGCCATGGTAGCTTGCTACTGCTCTGGAACACTTAGGCTGGCCGGCATGTGTCCTTCTTCGTTCCTGTGTCTGTCCCTTCGGGGAAATGTCACGCTTTGAGTACCGGAGTCCTGTTAGCCCGCTACAGCCCGGTTTACCGGAGTCCTGCTAGCCAGTGCTACATCCCGGACCCATTTGCTGTTGACCGACACGTTCGAAGCTGGGTCATGGATGCCTGTCCCTGTAAGTCTGTGCCACTTTGGGTTTACGACTAGTCATGTCAGCCCGGGCTCTTTATCATATGGATGCTAGCGACACTATCATATACGTGAGCCAAAAGGCGCAAACGGTCCCGGGCAAAGGTAAGGCGACACCCGTGGGGATACCGTGCGTGAGGCCGCAAAGTGATATGAGGTGTTACCGGCTAGATCGATGTGACATCGAGTCGGGGTCCTGACATCCCCAAGCTTAGGCTTTTGGATATCCTTGAATATCTTGGGGTTCCTTGGGCATCCCCAAGCTTAGGCTCTTGCCACCCTTTATTCCATAGTCCATAAAAGCTTTACCCAAAACTTGAAAACTTCACAACACAAAACTCAACAGGAAATCTTATAAGCTCCGTTAGTGAAAGAAAACAAAACCTCCACATAAGGTACTGTAATGAACTAATTCTTTATTTATTTTGGTGTTAAACCTACTGTATTCCAACTTCTCTATGGTTTATAAACTATTTTACTAGCCATAGATGCATCAAAATAAGCAAACAACACACGAAAAACAGAATCTGTCAAAAACAGAACAGTCTGTAGAAATATGTAACTAACGCAAACTTCTGGAACTCTAAAAATCCTACCAAAATATGAAGTACTGGAACATTTGTTTATTTATCAGCAGCAAAAAGAATCAATGCAAAATCACATTTCTGTGATTTATTGAATTTTTTCTCGTGAGCGCAAAGTTTCTGTTTTTCAGCAGAATCAAATCAACTATCATCATAGATTATCTTATAGGTTCTACTTGGCACAAACACTAACTAAAAGATAAAAACACATCTAAACAGAAAGTAGATGCAAAAACTTATTAATAAACAGGAACAAAAACAAAAAATACAAAGAAAATAGGGTTGCCTCCCAACTAGCGCTATCGTTTAAGGCCCCTAGCTAGGCATAAAAGCAAGGATAGATCTAACGAGTGCCATATTTGACACTTGATTCATAAGTAGCCCGCATGATAGATTCATAAGGTAATTTGACTTTATTTCTAGGAAAGTGCTCCATGCCTTTATTTAATGGAAACTGGAATCTAATATTCCCCTCCTTCATATCAAGAATCGTGCCAATCGTTCTAAGGAAAGGTCTACCAAGAACAATAGGGCAAGAAAGATTGCAATCTATATCGAGAACGATAAAATACACGGGCACCAAATTTCTATTTGCAACAATAAGAACATCATTGATCCTTCCCATTGGCTTTTTAATGGTGGAATCCGCATGGTGCAAATTTAACGAGCAATCATCAAGATCATGGAAACCTACAATATCACATAAAGTTTTCGGAATCGTGGAAACACTAGCACCCAAATCACACAAAGCAAAACACTCATGATCTTTAATTCTAATCTTTATAGTAGATTCCCACTCATCATTAAGTTTTCTAGGTATAGAAACTTCCAAATTAAGTTTTTCATCATAAGATTGCATCAAGGCATTAACAATATGTTTGGTAAAAGCTTTGTTTTGACTATAAGCATGAGGAGAATTAACAACAGATTGCAACAAGGAAATACAACCTTTTAAAGAACAATTATCATAATCAAATTCCTTGAAATCCGAGATAGTGGGTTCAATGCTATTTAAAGTTGTGACTTCTCCAATCTTACTTTTACCAAAATTAGCATCAAGATCTAAAAACTCTGAATTCTTGGGACGCATTCTAGGCAAAGTTGATTCATCATCGGTCCCATAATAATCAAAATTCATATTGCAAAACATAGATCTAATAGGAGACACATCAATAACTTTAAGATCCTCAGCATTATTTTCATCTAACTTTTCTGGTTTGGCAGCCATCTTATTGACTAAGGTGGCTTGCTTATCAGAAATTTGAGCTATAGCCTTCTCAAGCTGGATTATTTGAGAGTTCACGCCATGAAATTCTTTATTCATATCATCAAGCTCCTTATTCATAAGACCCTCTTTGTTCTTTAAACTCTTTTCTGAAAAAATTATTATGCTCAAATTGCAAATTCATAAAGTTTTTAATATTTGACTCAATCTCTTCGAACCTCCTCAGAAGGAGGTCAGTACTCTTAGGCAAAGCCATGAGGACAAGCAAGCACACACGCAAACAAAAAATGGCAAACGGAAAAGAGAGGAGAAGATTGGGAAAGAGAGGGCGTATAAAATGGCAAGGGTGAAGTGGGGGAGAAGAAAACGAGAGGCAAATGGCAAATAATGTAAATGCGAGGGAGATGAGTTTGTGATGGGTACTTGGTATATCTTGACTTGAGCGAAGACCTCCCCGGCAACAGCGCCAGAAATCCTTCTTGCTACATCTTGAGCTTGCGTTAGTTTTCCTCGAAGAGGAGAGGGTGATGCAGCAATAGTAGCGTAAGTATTTCCCTCAGTTTTTGAGAACCAAGGTATCAATCCAGTAGGAGGCTCCTCAACAAGTCCCATGAACCTACACAAACAAATAAAGAACTCGCAACCAACGTGACAAAGGGGTTGTCAATCCCTTCACGGCCACTTGCGAAAGTGAGATCTGATAGAAATAGTATGATAAGATAAATATATTTTTGGTATTTTATAATATAGATGCAGAAAATAAAGATGCAAATAAAAGTAGATTGGTAGAAAATATGATAAGAGATAGACTCGGGGGCCATAGGTTTCACTAGAGGCTTCTCTCAAGAGCATAACTATTATGGTGGGTGAACAAATTACTATCGAGCAATTGATAGAAAAGTGAATAATTATGAGATTATCTCGGCATGATCATGTATATAGGCATCGCGTCCATAACAAGTAGACCGACTCCTGCCTGCATCTACTACTATTACTCCACACATCGACCGACTCCTACCTGCATCTAGAGTATTAAGTTCATAAGAACAGAGTAAGGCATTAAGCAAGATGACATGATATAGAGGGATAAACTCAAGCAATATGATATAAACCCCATCTTGTTATCCTCGATGGCAACAATACAATACGTGCCTTGCAACCCTTTCTTTCACTGAGTAAGGACACCACAAGATTGAACCCAAAGCTAAGCACTTCTCCCATGGCAAGAAAGATCAATCTAGTAGGCCAAACCAAACTGATAATTCAAAGAGACTTGCAAAGATAACTCAATCATACATAAAAGAATTCAGAGAAGATTCAAATATTATTCATAGATAAACTTGATCATAAACCCACAATTCATCGGATCTCGACAAACACACCGCAAAAAGAGATTACATCGAATAGATCTCCACAAGAGAGGGGGAGAACATTGTATTGAGAAACAAAAAGAGAGAAGAAGCCATCTAGCTAATAACTATGGACCCGTAGGTCTGTCGTAAACTACTCACAACTCATCGGAGGGGCAAGTATGTTGATGTAGAGGCCCTCGGTGGTCGATTCCCCCTCCGGTAGAGTGCCGGCGAAGGCTTCAAGATGAGATCTCGCGGATACAGAAGGTTACGGTGGTGGAAATTGTGTTTCGTCTGCTCCCTGGATGTTTTCGGGGTACGTAGGATTATATAGGAGGAAGAAGTACGTCGGTGGATGCCCAAGGGGCCCACAAGATAGGGGGCACGCCCTACAGGGGGGCACCCTCCTATCTCGTGGGAGCCCCGACTGCATCTTGACTTGCACTCCAAGTCTTCTGGATCACGTTCGTTCCAAAAATCACGCTCCCGAAGGTTTCATTCCGTTTGGACTCCGTTTGATATTCCTTTTCGTCGAAATACTGAAATAGGCAAAAAAAACAACAATACGGGCTGGGCCTCCGGTTAGTAGGTTAGTCCCAAAAATGATATAATTGTGTAAAATAAAGCCCATAAACATCCAAAAGGGGTAATATAATAGCATGGAACAATCAAAAATTATAGATACGTTTGAGACGTATCAACGTCATGGCGGGTTATCACAAATCCAGAAGATGACATCATGGCGAGTTATAAATTCTTGCACAAATGAAGAGGAGAGGATTTTTTTCTAAGTATTGAAGATTGACATGAACCAGTTCAAATCAATCTGGGTTAATGTTGGGGATATAACTATTAGTTATGACCCGCCATGGAGGGGCCGGGTTATACCTATGGCGATTTATCATTATGAAGCCCACGAAGATATTTGAAGATGGCGGTTCAGCTACAGGCCCAAGGCCCAAAGGCGACTTAAGGCCCGTAGAGATAAACCGTCATGTATGTATGACTTGTATTGTAAGGCAGAATAGATAGACAGCGAGCTGGACACTGTTTATGAGTCGGCCGGGACTCTGTGAGCCGCTGGGCGTCAACCTCTGTATATAAAGGGACGACCCAGCGGCGGTTCAGGGCAAGTAACATCAGATCGAAAGATAGGTCAAGCGGATTCGCTCCCTAGTAATCGAGACATAAGCAATACCACCTCAAACTGGATTAGGCCTTTACCTTCACTGCAAGGGGTCGAACCAGTATAAACTCCCGTATCCTTTGTCCCGTTTTATCCCCTTTAAGCTTCCTAGTTGCGATGGCTCCATGACTAAGTCCTTCTGCTGGGACATCTATCGTGACGTTTCCACGACAGAACACGAGAGACCGAAAGGTCAAACATGAGTCGTATAGTAGATACGATCAACATGGAGATGTTCACCGTTGATGACTAGTCCGTCTCACGTGATGATCGGGCACGGCCTAGTCGATTCCGATCATGTATCATTTAGATGACCAGAGGGATGTCTATCTAAGTGGGAGTTCGCTAAATAATTGATTAGATGCACTTAATTATCATGAACATAGTCAAAAGGTCTTCACAAATTAGTTCGTAGCTTACGCTTTAGTTCTACTATTTTAGATATGGTCCGAGAAAAATTTAGTTGAAAGTTGACAGTAGCAATTATGCGGACTGGTTCCGTAAACTGAGGATTGTCCTCATTGCTGCACAGAAAGATTACGTCCTTAATGTACCGCTCGGTGTGTTGAACCTCAAGCGTTTTCTGTGGATGTTGCGAACATCTGACATACACATTTTGATGACTACGTGATAGTTCAGTGCGTAATGTTAAACGGTTTAGAATTGAGGCACCGAAGACATTTTGAAATGTCGTGGAACATAAGAGATGTTCCAAGAGCTGAAATTGGGATGTCAGGCTCGTGCCCACGTCAAGAGGTGATAGACCTCTGACAAGTTTCTTAGCCTGCAAACTAAGGGAGAAAGCTCAATTGTTGAGCATGTGCTCAGATTGTCTTAGTACTACAATCGCTTGAATCGAGTGGGAGTTAATCTTCTAGATGAGATAGTGATGGTTCTCCAAAGTCACTGCCACCAAGCTACTAGAGCTTCGTGATGAACTATAACATATCAGGGATAGATATGATGATCCTTGAGATATTCGCGACATTTGACACCACGAAAGTAGAAATCAAGTAGGAACATCAATTATTGATGGTTAGTAAAACCACTAGTTTCAAGAAGGGCAAGGGCAAGAAGGGATACTTCATGAAACGGCAAATCAATTGTTGCTCTTGTGAAGAAATCCAAGGTTGAACCCAAACCCAAGACTAAGTGCTTCTGTAATGAGGGGAACAGCCACTGAAGCAGAACTACCCTAGATACTTGGTAGATGAGAAGGCTGGCAAGGTCGACAGAAGTATATTGGATATACATTATATTAATGTGTACTTTACTAGTACTCCTAGTCATTGCTCCTAGTAGCACCAGGGTATTAGATACCGGTTCGGTTGCTAAGTGTTAGTAACTCGAAATAAAAAGGCTACGGAATAAACGAAGACTAGCTAAAGGTGAGATGATGATATGTGTTGGAAGTGTTTCCAGGGTTGATGTGATCAAAGATAGCATGCTCCCTCTACCATCGGGATTGGTGTTAAACCTAAATAATTGTTATTTGGTGTTTGCGTTGAGCATAGACATGATTGGATTATGTTTATCGCAATACGGTTATTCATTTAAGGAGAATAATGGTTACTCTATTTATTTGAATAATACCTTCAATGGTCTTGCACCTAAAATCAATGGTTTATTGAATCTCGATCGTAGTGATACACATGTTCATGCCAAAAGATATAAGATAGTAATGATAGTACCACATACTTGTGGCACTGCCACTTGAGTCATATTGGTATAAAACGCATGAAGAAGCTCCATGTTGATGGATCTTTGGACTCACTCGTTTTTGAAAAGATCGAGACATGTGAACCATGTCTATTGGTATATACGCATGAAGAAACTCCATGCAGATGGACCGTTTGGACTCACTTGATTTTGAATCACTTGAGACATGCAAATCATACCACATGGGCAAGATGACTGAAAGGCCTCATTTTCAGTGAGATGGAACAAGAGAGCAACTTGTTGGAAGTAATACATTCGATGTGTGCAATCCAATGAGTGCTGAGGCACGCAGTCAACATCGTTATGCTCTAACTTCACAGATGATTTGAGTAGATTCTAAGTATATTTACTTGATGAAACACAAGTCTGAATTATTGAAAGGTTCAAGTAATATCATAGTGAAGTTTGTCGTGACAAGAGGATAAAACGTATATGATATGATCATAGAGATGAATATCTGAGTTACGCATTTTGGTACACAACTAAGACATTGTGGAAATTGTTTCACAACTAATACCGCTTGGAACACCATAGTGTGATGGTGTGTCCGAACATCATAGCTGCACCCTATTGGATGTGGTGCATACCATGATGTCTCTTATCAAATTACCACTATCATTTGTGGGTTAGGCATTAGAGACAAGCTCATTCACTTTAAATAGGGCACCACATAATTCCATTTAGATGACAGTGTATGAACTATGGTTTAGAGAAACCTAACTTGTCGTTTTTTAAAAGTTTGGGGCTGTGACGCTTATGTGGAAAAGTTTTAGCCTGATAATCTCGAACCCAAAGCGGATAAATGCATCTTCATAGGACACCCAAAATAGTTGGGTATACCTCCTAATTCATATCCGGAAGCAAAAGTCATTATTTCTAGAAATGGATCCTTTCTCGAGGAATAGTCGCTCTCGAAAGAATTGAGTGGGAGGATGGTGGAGACTTGATGAGTTTATTGAACCGTCACTTCAACCAGTGTGTAGAAGGGCACAAGAAGTTGTTCCTGTAGCGCCTACACCAATTGAAGTGGAAGCTGATGATAGTGATCATGAAACTTCGGATTAAGTCAATACCAAACCTCATAGGTCGACAAGGACGTGTACTACTTCATAGTGGTACGGTAATCCTGTCTTGGAGGTCATGTTACTAGACAACAATGAACCTACGAGCTATGGAGAAGCGATGGTGGACCCGGATTTCGATGAATGGCTGGAGGCCATAAAATCCGAGAGAGGATCCATGTATGAAAACAAAGTGTAGACTTTGGAAGAACTATGCTACGTCTTGAGCTTGCGTTGGTTTTCCTTGAAGAGGAAATGGTGATGCAGCAATAGTAGCGTAAGTATTTCCCTCAGTTTTGAGAACCAAGGTATCAATCCAGTAGGAGGCTCCTCAAAAGTCCCAGGCACCTACACAAACAAACAAAGAACTCGCAACCGACACAATAAAGGGGTTGTCAATCCTTTCACGGCCACTTGCGAAAGTGAGATCTAATAGAGATAGTATGATAAGATAAATATATTTTTGGTATTTTATAATATAGATGCAAAAAGTAAAGATGCAAATAAAAGTAGATTGAAAGCTTATATGATAAGAGATAGACCCGTGGGCCATAGCTTTCACTAGTGGCTTCTCTCAAGATAGCATAAGTATTACAGTGGGTGAACAAATTACTATCGAGCAATTGATAGAAAAGCGAATAATTATGAGATTATCTAGGCATGATCATGTATATAGGCATCACGTCCGTGACAAGTAGACCGACTGTCGTGGTTCTAAGTCTGACAGTAGAGTGGGGGGTAGGTATGGAGAGGCAAGGTCCTAGCTATGGAGAGGTTGTAAACACAAGAGATGTACGAGTTCAGGCCCTTCTCGGAGGAAGTAAAAGCCCTACGTCTCGGAGCCCGGAGGCGGTCGAGTGGATTATGTGTATATGGATTACAAGGTGCCGAACCCTTCTGCCTGTGGAGGGGGGTGGCTTATATAGAGTGCGCCACGACCCCAGCCAGCCCACGTAATGAAGGGTTTAAGGTGTATTTAGTACGGGGCGTTACAGGTGACGCCCCACATAAAGTGTCTTTACTATCATAAAGTCTACTTAATTATAGGCCGTTGCAGTGCGGAGTGCCCCTTGACCTTCTGGTGGTCGAGTGAGTCTTCGTGGTCGAGTCCTTCAAGTCGGTCGAGTGAGTCCCTCGTTGGTCGACTGGAAGGTGACCTCTTCCAAGGGTGTCCTTGGGCAGGGTACTTAGATCAGGTCTGTGACCCTACCCTAGGTACATGACTCCATCATTAGCCCCCGAATGGATTGAGGCTTTGAGTGAAGGAGGAGTTGATGCTGTTTCCGATTAACTTTTGCACACTGGTCGTGCGTTGTTCTGAACCAGAGAATCTCTTCGTTGATAGTGAGCAACTTGTCTTCAGTCGACTCGATCCATTCTTTTCTTTTGTCGAGTGATCTTTCGGGCTTCGTCGATTTCCGAGCGACGGATCGCAGGAAATCCCGCGCCTGACAGACCGATCTGCCGTTCGCGGATTCCGCGGGATGCGAAATTTGGGGAAACGCGAGAAGCGGAGCGGACCGCGGCGTTCGGATGGGACGGGACATAGACGCCTCGATTCCCGCGCCGCTTTCTTCGCCACGTATCCCGCCCGCGTAACAGTTCCAGGATATGATTAGATCGACCGGGCCCACCTGTCATCCACTCGGAAGGGATCCTATAAATGCGCCCGGCGAGGGTTTTTTGAACAGTGCCTCAGCATTCTCTCTCTCTGCTCCCTTCGTCTCCGCCCAACGCGCTCGCTCTCACCTCCACCCAACTTCACCTCACGCGCTTCGCCGGCAGCCATGGTCAAGGAGAAGACGGCGGCGTTGGAACGCGCGAAGAAGGCGTCGGCGACGGAGAAGGCGAAGGGGAGATCCACCATCCGCGGCGGGTCTTCGTCTAGATCCCGCCTGCCGAAAGGCTGGGTCCAGGGAGATTGGATCCAGTCGACCATCACGGAGAAGGATCTCCTCGACATGGCCAACGAGGGCCTGATCCCCCATGGAGCTGCGAGGCTTCCGGGGAAAGAGTGGCAGCCCCAGCCGGAAGAGGGTGAGTGCGTGCTTCTGGCTACCCATGTCGACCGCGGATTTTCTTTGCCGCCGAGCATTTTCTTCCGTGGTTTCTTGAACTTTTTTGGAGCGCAACTCCACCACTTTACCCCGAACTCTATCGCCTATCTTGCCGCGTTTGTGTCCATGTGTGAGAGTTTTCTAGGCTGTCGACCGCATTGGGGCTTGTTCAAGCACATATTCACGTGTCGCTCTCAAACCGTGAAGAAGGCGAGCCCAGGCGACGAAAGAACCCGAGTTGTCCAAATGTGTGGGGGTCTGGGGATCCAGGTGAGGAACAAGAGCACCTTCCCAGCCATGACATTTCCCGAGTCGGTCAGAGGCTGGCAGTCGACCTGGTTCTACTGCCAGGATCAGTCGACTCCAGGGCAGTCGAGTGGACTCCCTCAATTTACCATGGACCGAGTGAACAAGCCCTCCTCTCTGAAGTTGATTCCGGAGGAGAAAGCTGACGTGAAGATGCTGATGGAGCGCGTAGTTCAGTTGGTTCGGGAGGGAGTGACGGGCATGGATCTCCTGGAGGTTTTCCTTAGGCGTCGAATCCAGCCTCTTCAGTTCCGGAGCCATTGCATGTGGTTGTACTGCGGGACTGAGGATGTGACTCGGGTCAATCCAGAAACAGTCGACGATGCCACTCTGGAAAGGTGGATGGCCGTTGTTACTGGGAACAAGGATAACCCTCGCGGAGCCAGAAGGATTCCTCCACTCGATTGCCACAGTGACCCAAACAAGGTATGTCTACTCCACTTCCCATTGTATTCTCGTCGTATTTATTTCTGTTTTCTCTGCTGATCGGTCGACTGGTCTTTGTCTTGATGTCTATTAGGCCCTCACTGAGCTGTACTCGATGCCCAACGGAGCACAGGCTCCGACTGAGGAGGGAGAAGCGAGCGGGGGCGAGAGCCAGGAGGAGGAGTGGGACTCGGACGCCGCTGAGGCCGATGATGATGACGATGACGATGATGATGATGACGATGAGGACGAGGAGGAGGAGGAGGAGGAGGAGGTCGCACCACCGCGCTCGGAAAGGCGGTCGAAACTTCTCCATGATCCTGCGACCGAACGCGGCGAGGGGGTTGCGACTGCTACACAGTCGACCAAGCGCCCTCGGACCACCTCTCCGGCGCCGACTGAAAAGGCGCCGAAGCAGCCCAGGGCGGCCCCGTCGAAGCCGACCAAGCACCTGCCGAAGATGAAGGTGTCCATCCCCACCATATCAGGGTAATCATGTTGCTTAAGTCTTCTTGTTTTGTGCGAACTTTGTCTCTGGTTAGCGCTGGAGTTAGTCGACTGATTCTTTGGAGTTGCAGTGCTGCTACTTCTGAGACCTCAGCCCGGGCTGATGACCATGAGATGGAGGACGCAGCAACCTCAAAACCAGGTACTATACTCTTAACGCCATTTTTAGTCGACCGACTCTTGATCTCTAATTCTGATTCTTTTCTGTAGCTCCATCCAATGTTGTAATCACTCTCCCTGATGATGATGAAGATGAGGAACCGCTGAAGTACAGAAGGAGTAGGAAAGCGTCTGCCAGCAGGGTGACCCAGGATGTGACGGTGCCTGAGGCTCTGGTCGCGGAGGAGGAGAACACCACTCGACACACCGTGCCCTTCGCAGATCCACTGACGAGTGCTCCGCAGCCCTCCCTCTTCACGACGCACCACGTCCCAGAGGACCAAGCTGGCGCAGCGAAGGAGGCAATACGCCAGGCAGGGATCATGATGGAGCAGTTAAAGACCATCCGGGATGCGAGCCAGGCAGCTTACGAAGCCAGTTCCGCCCTCCAACGCAATGTTCAGGTCAGTCGACCACCATTTGTTCTGTTAGGATATGCTATCAGAAACTTTTCTTTTCCAGAATTTATAGTAGTCACCCAGTGGGTGTGTCGATTAAACTCCGTGTTAGCGGGGGCACGCTGAGTGCACCCGCTGGGTGTAGTCCCCAAGGCTAAGGTCGACTGCTGGCAGTCGGCCTTAGGCTTTATAATTTCAGTCTTTCCGTCATTCGACTATGGCGACTGGATTTCGCAAACTGGTCGACTGGTCGACTCTGTCTTCAATAGGATTAGTGGGGGCACGTTGAGTGCACCCACTGGGTGTAGTCCCCAAGGCTAAGGTCGACTGCTGGCAGTCGGCCTTAGGCTTTATAATTTCAGTCTTTCCGTCATTCGACTATGTCGAATGGATTTCGCAAACCGGTGGGGGCACGCTGAGTGCACCCACTGGGTGTAGTCCCCGAGACTGTGGTCGACTGCTTGCAGTCGATTACAGTCTTAAAGAATATATCTCTCTTTTTTTTGAGGTCGACTGGTCGACTCTGTCTTCAATAGGATTAGTGGGGGCACGCTGAGTGCACCCGCTGGGTGTAGTCCCCGAGACTACGGTCGAATGCTTGTATTCGGCTGTAGTCTTAGAAATGCGTGATTTTTCCTTTTTCACTCGGAAGTGAATTATACTTGACATTTAGTCGATTGGTTCTTCGCAGAACTCCTGTGATCTTGTGGCTCGCTACTCTGAGCTGGAAAACAAGCACATTCAGCTCGAGCTGAATTTGAAGCTGGTTCAGGAGAAACTGACGAAGGCAAAGGAGGAGACCGAAGGTATGTTTGGTGAGACCTTGACGACTGCTTTTTCCCTTCATTTGTTTCAAAATCTGATCTTGCTGTAACTTGCAGGTAAGGTGAGGGAGGCCCAACGGAAGAAGGACCTTGAGCTAGCTGAGAAGATCAAGCTTGTTGACGAGAAGTTAGCTTCAGTCGCCAAGCTTGAGCAAGAAAATGTCAATCTGAAAGCTGCTCTTGGGAAGAAAAAAGATCTGGAGGCCTTCCTGAATGGTCTTGCCAAGAAGCTGTTTCTTATGCTTGAAGGTAAATCTCTATGCTCGGCGATCATTTCCAACCGTGGTTTTTCCATTCGACCATCGCCTTGACTCGGTGATCGTCCTTGCAGAATTTTGTCAAAACTTTGAAGAAGAAACTAGCCGGCTGGAACCAAACCTTGACCCCGTCAATTCTCCGATGGACGACGAAGTTGCCATGAATGTTTTCCGACTGGAGTCCCGTGTTGCAGCTGTCGTGGACTATCTTGCAAAGCTGAAGGTCGCCACATCTCGCATTGACTCGACGCTCTGGCCCGGAGAGACACTTCAGAATGATCTCGAGTCGCTGATGGCTCGCTTGAACACTATCCCTGGTCGAGTGCAGGAGTGGAAAAAGTCCTCGGCTCTGTGCGGTGCAGATGTTGCTCTGTGCCTGGCCCGAGTCCACTGCAAAGATGCGCGAGAAGACAAGCTGGCGGCCCTCCGGGTGGCCAACACCAAGAAACACGACTTCAGGTCCTTTATGGAAACTTTCCTTGCGGCTGCCACTCGGATCGCAGATGGAATTGATCTTGATGAGTTTGTTGCACCTTCCAGCCCTCCACAGGAGGGGTAAAAAACTTCTTCTAAGCTCGACGCTTTAAATTTGCCTCGGTATGCCGAGTGGAGTTGTAACCGATAAACCTTAACGGGCTTAGTGCCTGAGCACTTTCGGTTCCTTTAGGTATCGATCCGAACTTGAATTTGGCGTTTGAATATGATTGCTTTTGGCTCGAAATGTCTTTTGCAGGTTCAAAGCAGGGCACTTACTGCAATCGACTTATTCCTTAGTCCACTTAGGCGAGCACTGGGCTGCAGCTAAGCCTCCGAGTGAGAGGTTTGCTCTTCACTCGGTAGGATTTTGATAACTTAGGCGAGCGCTGGGCTGTAGCTAAGCCCCCGAGTGAGAGGTTTGCTCTTCACTCGGTAGGATTTTGACAACTTAGGCGAGCACTGGGCTGCAGCTAAGCCCCCGAGTGAGAGGTTTTCTCTTCACTCGGTAGGATTTCTGATAACTTAGGCGAGCACTGGGCTGCAGCTAAGCCCCCGAGTGAGAGGTTTGCTCTTCACTCGGTAGGATTTCTGATAACTTAGGCGAGCACTGGGCTGCAGCTAAGCCCCCGAGTGAGAGGTTTGCTCTTCACTCGGTAGGATTTCTGATAACTTAGGCGAGCGCTTGGACTGCAGCTAAGCCTCCGAGTGGAAGTCTGGCTTACCACTCGGTAGGATTTTCATAACTTAGGCGAGTACTTGGACTGTAGCTAAGCCTCCGAGTGGAAGTCTGGCTTACCACTCGGTAGGATTTTCATAACTTAGGCGAGTACTTGGACTGCAGCTAAGCCTCTGAGTGGAATCGGGCTTACCACTCGGTAGGATTTTGATAACTTAGGCGAGTACTTGGACTGCAGCTAAGGCTCCGAGTGGAAGTCTGGCTTACCACTCGGTAGGATTTTTATAACTTAGGCGAGTACTTGGACTGCAACTAAGCCCCCGAGTGAGAGGTTTGCTCTTCACTCGGTAGGATTTCTGATAACTTAGGCGAGCGCTGGGCTGCAGCTAAGCCCCCGAGTGAGAGGTTTGCTCTTCACTCGGTAGGATTTCATTTAATCTTAGGCGAAACGGATTCGCAGCTAAGCCTTCGAGTGGAAGTCTGGCTTACCACTCGGTAGGATTTTATTTAATCTTAGGCGAAACGGATTCGCAACTAAGCCTCCGAGTGAGAGGTTTGCTCTTCACTTGGTAGGATTTTTACAAACTTAGGCGAAACGGATTCGCGGCTAAGTCACCCACTGAGGGGAAATTTTATTGGACAAAATAAAAAGGGACAAAAATTATGGAGGAACTATGACACTATTATTTTGAGGTCCATGGACTACAGAAGTACTTTATTGCAACTCATCCGAGTGATTAAACTTAAGTGTAAAATGGGCGGAGTAGTTCCGCGTTCCAAGCTCGGGGCTCGTCGATATTATGCTCGACGTTATAAAGGCGGTATGCCCCGTTGTGGAGAACTTTGGTGACGATGAAGGGTCCTTCCCAAGAAGGAGCAAGCTTGTGTTGTTTCTTCTGATCCACTCGGAGAACTAAATCTCCTTCCTGGAAGGCTCGACCCCTCACATTTCTGGCGTGGAAACGACGCAAATCTTGTTGGTAGATGGTCGACCGGATCAGAGCCATCTCCCTTTCTTCCTCTAAAAGGTCAACTGCGTCCTACCGCGCTTGTTCGGCTTCTGCTTCGTTGTAGATTTCAACTCGAGGAGCATTGTGGAGAAGATCACTCGGCAAGACTGCTTCAGCTCCGTAGACCAAGAAGAATGGGGTTCTTCCGGTCGACCGATTAGGTGTGGTCCGCAGTCCCCAAAGCACCGAGGGAAGTTTGTCGACCCAAGCACCAGCTGCATGCTTGAGATCACGCATCAGTCCGGGTTTCAATCCCTTGAGAATCAGGCCATTGGCTCGCTCTGCTTGTCCATTCGACTGCGGATGAGCGACTGAAGCATAGTCGACCCGTGTGCCCTGAGAGTTACAGAAATCTCTGAATTCCTCCGAGTCGAAGTTCGACCCATTATCCGTAATGATGCTATGCGGGACTCCATATCTGAATATCAGTTCCCTGATGAAGCTAACAGCACTACCGGCGTCAAGGTTCTTGATTGGTTTAGCCTCAATCCACTTGGTGAACTTGTCGACTGCTACCAGTACATGCGTGAAGCCACTTCGACCTGTTCTCAAAGGACCGACCATGTCCAACCCCCATACTGCGAAAGGCCAGACGAGTGGAATGGTCTTCAGAGCTGATGCAGGTTTGTGTGACATATTCGAGTAGAACTGACATCCTTCGCACTTATCCACTATTTCCTTTGCCATCTCATTCGCCTTTGGCCAGTAAAATCCGGCTCGGTATGCTTTGGCCACGATGGTCCGAGAGGACGCATGATGACCACAGGTTCCCGAGTGGATATCATTGAGGATGATTCGACCTTCTTCTGGTGTTATGCACTTCTGACCAACTCCAGTCGCGCTTTCTCTGTATAATTGTCCTTTGATTACGGTAAAGGCCTTAGATCGACGGACGATCTGTCGAGCCTCTTCCTCATCCTCCGGGAGCTCTTTTCTCAGGATATACGCGATATATGGAACTGTCCAGTCGGGAATGACCACCAAGACCTCCATGACTAAGTCGACCACTGCTGGGACTTCAACCTCAGTCGGATCTGTGGCACTCTTGGGCTGTGGAGCTTCTTCGGTGAAAGGATCTTCTTTGACTGACGGAGTGTGTATATGCTCCAAGAACACACCACTCGGAATGGCTTCTCTCTTGGAACCTATCTTTGCTAGATCATCAGCTGCTTGATTTTTCAGTCGGGGTATATGATGGAGCTCCAACCCCTCGAACTTCTTTTCCAGCTTCCTCACTGCACTGCAGTATCCAGTCATGGCTGGGCTTCTCATGTCCCACTCCTTCATCACTTGGTTGACCACCAAATCTGAGTCGCCATAGACCATCAGGCGACGGACGCCGAGTGAAATGGCCATGCGCAATCCGTATAAGAGGGCCTCATATTCTGCCTCATTGTTGGAGGAATCAAAGTGAATCTGGAGCACATATCTGAGCTTATCTCCTCTGGGGGAAACCAGGACAACCCCAGCACCGGAACCATTCAACATCTTAGAGCCATCAAAGAACATGGTCCAATGCTCCGAGTGAACTTCAGTCGGCTGTTGCTGTTCAATCCACTCGGAAAGGAAATCTGCTATTGCCTGGGACTTAATGGCTTTCTTTGCTTCAAACTTGATATCAAGGGGAAGAAGTTCAATCGCACATTTAGCCACTCGACCAGTTGCATCTCTGTTGTGCAAAATCTCTGATAGTGGAGCGTCACTGACGACTGTGATGGAATGATCAGAGAAATAATGAGCAACCTTCTTTGTGGTCATGTATATTCCATACACAAGCTTCTGATAATGAGGATATCTCTGCTTGGATGGAGTCAAGACTTCAGACAAATAATACACTGGGCGCTGAACTTTGAGAGCTTTTCCTTCTTCTTCCCGCTCGACCATAAGCACAGTACTGACGACTTGTCCTGTGGCTGCGATATAGAGCAACAGAGGCTCTTTGCTGATTGGAGCAGCAAGCACCGGCTGGGTGGAGAGCAGAGCTTTTAGCTCGGCAAACGCTGCATCAGCTTCTGGAGTCCGCTCGAACTTGTCTGCCTTCTTCATCAGTCGGTAAAGAGGCAATGCCATTTCACCGAGTCGTGAGATGAATCGACTTAATGCAGCCAAGCATCCAGTAAGCTTCTGGACATCGTGCACTCCCACAGGGCGTTTCATTCGGAGAATAGTGCCGATCTTCTCTGGATTAGCGTCGATTCCTCGCTCGGAAACGAGAAAACCGAGTAACTTGCCACCAGGAACTCCAAATGTGCACTTTTATGGATTGAGCTTGATATCATACCTTCTGAGGTTGGCAAATGTTTCGGCGAGATCAACGAGCAGGTCGGAACCTTTTCGTGACTTGACGACGATATCATCCATATACGCTTCCACATTCCGAATGATTTGAGTGAGTAGACACTTCTGAATCATTCGCATAAATGTGGCTCCGGCATTCTTGAGGCCGAATGGCATGGTGATATAGCAGAAGCACTCGAATGGAGTGATGAAAGCTGTTTTTACCTCGTCGGGTCCGTACAGACGGATCTGGTGGTACCCGGAGTAGGCGTCTAGAAAAGACAGTCTCTCGCATCCCGCGGTCGAGTCAACAATTTGATCTATGCGAGGGAGAGGAAAATGATCTTTCGGGCAGGCCCGGTTGATGTGCTTGAAATCAATGCACATTTGGAGTGATTTGTCCTTCTTAGGAACCATGACGACATTAGCGAGCCACTCGGAGTGGTATATCTCTCGGATAAACCCTGCCGCCAACAGTCGAGCCACTTCCTCACCAATGGCTTTTCTCTTCTGGACGGCGGACCGCCGAAGATGCTCTTTGACTGGTTTTGCAGATGAGTCGACTCTTAGGCGATGCTCAGCCAGTCCCCTGGGAACACCTGGCATGTCAGCGGGCTTCCATGCAAAAATTTCCCAGTTCTCACGGAGGAACTGGATGAGCGCTTCTTCCTATTTCGGGTCGAGTGTTGTGGAGATGTGGGTCGGAGCTGCATCGGGGTCGGTCGGGTGAATGTGAACAGGCTTTGTCTCACCGGACGACTGAAATGTAGATTCTGTGGCGGGTTTCTTGGATCGCAGCAAATCACTCGGATCTGCGTTTTGCTTGTATTCTTCGAACTCGACCGCTGTCACCTGGGAATCGGCAATCTTTGAGCCCTTCTGAAAGCACTCTTCTGCCTTTTTTCGATCACCGGTGACAGTGATCACTCCTTTGGGGCCGGGCATCTTCAATTTGAGGTACACATAACATGGTCGAGCCATGAACCGTGCATAAGCTGGTCTCCCCAAAATGGCATGATATGCACTCTGAAAATCCACGACCTTAAACGTCAACTTCTCTTTGCGAAAATGTTTCGAATCACCAAGCACCACGTCCAGAGCTATTTGGCCGAGTGACTCGGCTTTCTTCCCTGGTATAACTCCGTGAAAGCTCATGTTACTGGTGCTTAGTCGGGACATCGAAATGCCCATTCCTTTCAGCGTGTCTGCATACAACAAATTCATCCCACTACCACCGTCCATCAGTACTTTTGTCAGTCGAGTGCCTTCGACAACTGGATCGACCACCAAAGCTTGCCTCCCAGGGGTGGCAATATGAGTCGGGTGATCAGATTGGTCGAATGTGATGGGTGTTTGGGACCATTTCAGATAATTTGCTTTTGCTGGGGCGACCATGTTCACCTCTCGGTTAATGACTTTCAATCGACTCTTGCTTTCCACATCTGCAAAGATCATCAGAGTGGAGTTGATATGCGGATATCCTTCCTCACTGTCCTCCTTGTATGCGGCCTTGTCCGACTCCTTCTCCTTGTCCTTAGACTGCTTTCCCTGAAACTGCTGGATCAGGAGTCGACACTGGCGAGTGGTATGCTTCGGGTAAATGATATTCCCCTCTTCGTCTTTCTTCGTGTGAATGTGACACGGCATATCCATCACGTCGTTCCCTTCCTTATCCTTTACCTTCTTAGGGTTCTAGGATCCTTTTGGTTTCCCTTTAAACTTTCCCTGAGTCACGGCCAGAGCCTCTCTAGGAGCTGCCGGTTCAGCCTTCCGCTTTTGTTTCCGACTGGTGTTTCCCTTTTCCGACTGACTCGGCTTGTGCTTGCCGCTTCGGAGTCGGTCTTCTTCTTCGCCGTTGGCATACTTGGTAGCAATCTCCATCATTCGACTCAAGGTCATGTCACCGGTTCGACCAAATTTCAAACTCAATTCTCTGTTCTTGACACCACCCTTAAAGGCGCAGACTGCCTGATGATCAGACACATTCTCAACAGTATGGTGCAAAGTGATCCATCTCTGAATATACTCCCTGAGAGTCTCATTGGTCTTCTGCACGCAGACTTGCAGCTCCGTCAATCCAGTCGGTCGCTTGCAAGTTCCTTCAAACGTTCTGATGAACACTCGGGACAGATCTTCCCAAGTGTAAATGCTGCTAGGAGGTAATTGAGTCAACCATGCCCTGGCAGAACCTTCCAGCATGAGGGGCAAATGCTTCATGGCCACCTCGTCGTTCCCACCACCAATCTGAACCGCCACTCGGTAGTCCTCAAGCCAAGTTTCAGGCTTAGACTCACCAGTGAACTTGCTGACTCCTGTTGCCAACCTGAAATTGGGAGGGATAACTGCGGCTCTGATAGCTCTGCTGAAACATTCAGGACCAGAAACATGCCCTTGACTGCTTGTGGGCGCATCTCTGTCGAGTCCACCTCGATGGGCTCTGTTCCGGTCGACCAAGCCTTGCACGATAATGGATCGCGCGTCGAAGCCTGGTTCTCTGGGGTCGACTGGAACTCTTCGCCCCGCACTGAGCTGACATCTGTCATCTGGCTGCCGAGGAGCGTAAGACCCACCCCTCGGAGGGGAATTGGGCACTCGACGCCTATCATCTCGGTCGAGTCGGTCACCATATTGGTCTCGCCGATTCTCGCGCCCTTCACGCCTCGGAGGCGATCTGGGGCTGTGAGCCGACTGAACCGTATTCGCAGCGACGGATCGACTGTGAATTCTGTTGCGCGACTGTGACACGGCCGAATTCTGATCTCCTGCTGCCCGGAGCAGATCCCTGATCTGCATCAAACCTCTGCCAGCTTCCGACTGAGAGGGCTGGATGGACTCTGCTATACGGGTCGCAGCTGCTAAATTCTGGATTGGGGTTCGATATACCTGAGTCGGCGGGAAGAGTTGACGTCGACTGGTGTCGGGAACTCGTTGCCGAGCGCGCTCGTCGAGTGCTCGCTGAAGATTCTCCAGGCGAGTGCGTTCGGCCAAACTGGCCAAACGTGCCTCCTCTAAGGCGCGAGCCTCGGGGGTCTCTCTTGCGATGGGAGTACGCAGGGCATCCACGTTCCTGCGGCAAAGTTCCTCTCTTTGCAGAGAGTCGAGTGGCTCGGGCTGGTACTCTTCGTGATCTGTGCGGGGTTGCCTCCGTCGCCTGCTCCACCATCACGGGCGAAACCAGGGGGACTGCGGGGCCCGTCGACCATCAGGATTTCCGCCACTGGATCACTGCTATCGCACTCGGATGCTGTCTCTACGGAGCCAGTCGACAGATCGAACAGGCCGTAAAGAGATTCGTCGGGCTCGATTGCCGCAACTTGGGTGGTGGCCCTCTGGCGAGCCACCGCGTGCCTCACCCACCGCTGAAGTCTCGACCGGCCCGAGCGCTTGCGCTGGCGGGAGACCAGGAGGGTGGCCGACGGGGGAATCGACCGATACGGGGTCGACAGTTGCCGCAGCAGAACGCCGCGGACACATGCGCGAAAATGCGTCGCACCGCGGACGGGGAGCGCATCGACGTCGAGTGGAACCTCCTGGAGCCAGGCGGAGTCGTCGGCGACGAGGGTGAGAGCACCGAGACAGATCTCTCGACCCTCAGCCAAAACTCCAGCAGTCACCATGATGAAAGTACTCGGAAGAACCGCAACTTCTCCACAAAATCGCTAAAACACCTGCCCCACGATGGGCGCCAACTGTCGTGGTTCTAAGTCTGACAGTAGAGTGGGGGGTAGGTATGGAGAGGCAAGGTCCTAGCTATGGAGAGGTTGTAAACACAAGAGATGTACGAGTTCAGGCCCTTCTCGGAGGAAGTAAAAGCCCTACGTCTCGGAGCCGGGAGGCGGTCGAGTGGATTATGTGTATATGGATTACAAGGTGCCGAACCCTTCTGCCTGTGGAGGGGGGTGGCTTATATAGAGTGCGCCAGGACCCCAGCCAGCCCACGTAATGAAGGGTTTAAGGTGTATTTAGTCCGGGGCGTTACAGGTGACGCCCCACATAAAGTGTCTTTACTATCATAAAGTCTACTTAATTACAGGCCGTTGCAGTGCGGAGTGCCCCTTGACCTTCTGGTGGTCGAGTGAGTCTTCGTGGTCGAGTCCTTCAAGTCGGTCGAGTGAGTCCCTCGTTGGTCGACTGGAAGGTGACCTCTTCCAAGGGTGTCCTTGGGCAGGGTACTTAGATCAGGTATGTGACCCTACCCTAGGTACATGACTCCATCACCGACTCCTGCCTGCATCTACTACTATTACTCCACACATCGACAGCTATCCAACATGCATCTAGAGTATTAAGTTCATAAGAACAGAGTAACGCATTAAGAAAGATGACATGATGTAGAGGGATAAACTCAAGCAATATGATATAAACCCCATCTTTTTATCCTCGATGGCAACAATACAATACGTGCCTTGCAACCCTTTCTGTCACTGGGTAAGGACACCGCAAGATTAAACCCAAAGCTAAGCACTTCTCCCATGGCAAGAAAGATCAATCTAGTAGGCCAAATCAAACTGATAATTTGAAGAGACTTGCAAAGATAACTCAATCATACATAAAAGAATTCAGAGAAGATTCAAATATTTCTCATAGATAAACTTGATCATAAACCCATAATTCATCGGATCTCGACAAACACACCGCAAAAAGAGTTTACATCGAATAGATCTCCATAAGAGAGGGGAGAACATTGTATTGAGATCCAAAAAGAGAGAAGTGGCCATCTAGCTAATAACTATGGACCCGAAGGTCTGTGGTAAACTACTCACAACTCATCGGAGGGGCTATGGTGTTGATGTAGAAGCCCTCCATGGTCGATTCCCCCTCCGGCGGAGCGCCGGCGAAGGCTCCAAGATGGGATCTCACTGATACAGAAGGTTACGGCGGTGGAAATTGTGTTTCGGTGGCTCCCTGGATGTTTTCGGGGTACGTAGGTATATATAGGAGGAAGAAGTACGTTGGTTGCCGCTCGAGGGGCCCAGGAGACAGGGGCGTGCCCAGGAGGGGTGGGTGCGCCCTCCTATCTCCTGGCCGCCTCGATTGCTTCTTGACTTGCACTCCAAGTCCTCTGGAGCACGTTCGTTCCAAAAATCACGCTCCCGAAGGTTTCATTCCGTTTGGACTCCGTTTGATATTCCTTTTCTTCGAAATACTGAAATAGGCAAAAAAAAACAGCAGTACGGGCTGGGCCTCTGGTCAGTAGGTTAGTCCCAAAAATGATATAAATGTGTAAAATAAAGCCCATAAATATCCAAAAGGGGTAATATAATAGCATGGAACAATCAAAAATTATAGATACGTTGGAGACGTATCAATCATCCCCAAGCTTAATTCCTGCTCGTCCTCGAGTAGGTAAATGATAAAAACAGAATTTTTGATGTGGAATGCTACCTAGCATAATTCTCAATGTAATTTTCTTTATTGTGGCATGAATGTTCAGATCCAAATTATTCAAGATAAAAGCTTATAAAACATAAAAATAATAATACTTCGAGGCATACTAACAAATAATCATGTCCTATCAAAATAGCATAGCCAAAGAAAGCTTATCCCTACAAAATCATATAGTTAGGCCATGCTTCGTTTTCATTACACAAAATACTCCCATCATGTACAACCCGGATGACGAGTCGAGCAATTGGTTCACACTTTTTAACGCGCTTCAGCTTTTTTCAACTCTTACGCAATACATGAGCGCAAGCCATGGACATAGCACTATGGTGGTATATGGTGGTGGTTGTAAGGACAAAAGGGAGAAGATAGTCTCACATCAACTAGGCGTATCAACGGGCTATGGTGATGCCCATTAATAGATATCAATGTGAGTGAGTAGGGCTTGCCATGCAACGGATGCACTACAGTTATAAATGTATGCAAGCTCAACAAAAGAAACTAAGTGGGTGTGGATCCAACTTGCTTGCTCACGAAGACCTAGGGCATTTTGAGGAAGCCCGTCATTGGAATATACAAGCCAAGTTCTATAATAAAAAAATCCCACTAGTATATGGAAGTGACAACATAGGTGTCGGTGTCAAAACTGGCGGATCTCGGGTAGGGGGTTCCGAACTGTGCGTCTAGGCGGATGGTAAAAGGAGACAAGGGACACGATGTTTTTACCCAGGTTCGGGCCCTCTCGATGGAGGTAAAACCCTACTCCTGCTTGATTAATATTGATGATGTGGGTAGTACAAGAGTAGATCTACCACGAGATCGGAGTGGCTAAACCCTAGAAGCTAGCCTATGGTATGATTGTTGTTCGTCCTATGGACTAAAACTCTCCGATTTATATAGACACCGGAGAGGGCTAGGGTTACACAGAGTCGGTTACAATGGGAGGAGATCTTCATATCGTATCGCCAAGCTTGCCTTCCACGCCATGGAAAGTCCCATCCGGACACGGGACGGAGTCTTCAATCTTGTATCTTCATAGTCCGGGAGTCCGGCCAAAGGTCTTTGTCCGGCCATCCGGACACCCCCTAATCCAGGACTCCCTCAATAGGAGACTCTCTATCATGAAGATCATGGTGCTATTTTGAGGCACAAGTGTGGAAAAGAGATAGTAGCAATTGTCCATTCTCTCTTTTTCACTCATTTTTTTCTTTCCCTTTTTTTTCTTTGGCTTTTTTTGGCCTTTCTCTTTATTTTTCTTTGTAAAGTCCGAAGTCTCATCCCGACTTGTGGGGGAATCATAGTCTTCATCATCCTTTCCTCACTGGGACAATGCTCTAATAATGAAGATCATCACACTTTTATTGATTTACAACTCAAGAATTACAACTCAAAGCTAGAACAAGATATGACTCTATATGAATGCCTCCGGCGGTGTACCGGGATATGCAATGGATCAAGAGCGACATGTATGAAAATTATGAAGGTGGGTTTGACACAAATACGATGTCAACCACATGATCATGCAAAGAGCAATATGACAATGATGGAGCGTGTCATAATAAACGGAACGGTGGAAAGTTGCATGGAAATATATCTCGGAATGGCTATGAAAATGCCTTAATAGGTAGGTATGGTGTCTGTTTTGAGGAAGGTAAATAATGGGTGCATGCTATTGGCGAAAGTTGTGCGGTATAATAGAGGCTAGCTAAATGGAAGGATGAGTGTGCGTATATCCATGGACTCATATTAGTCATAAAGAACTCATATACTTATTGCAAAAGTCTACTTAGCCCTCGAAGCAAACTACTACTACGCATGCCCCTAGAGGGATAGATTGGTAGGAAAAGACCATCGCTCATCCCCGACTGCCACTCATAAGGAAGACAATCAAAAGAGAACCTCATGCAACAAATTTGTCACACAACTTTTACCATACATGCATGCTACGGGACTTGCCAACTTCAACACAAGTATTTCTCAATTTCATAATTACCCACTAGCATGACTCTAACATTACTACCTTTATATCTCAAAACAATTATCAAGCATCAAATAGATCCTAGTGTTTAATGCACTTTCTATGATAGTTTTTATTATACCCAACTTGGATGCTCTTCATTCTAGGACCAAATTCATAACCATAGAAAATACCATGCTGTTCTAAGAGACTCTCAAAATAATATAAGTTAAGCATGAGAGACTAGCAATTTCTACAAAATTAAGTCACCGCCGTGCTCTAAAAGATAAAGTGAAGCACTAGAGCAAAAACTATCTAGCTCAAAAGATATAAGTGAAGCACATAGCATATTCTAATAAATTCTAATCAAGTGGGCTTCTCCCAAAAGGTGTTTACAGCAAGGATGATTGTGGTAAACTAAAAGCAAAGACTAATATAATACACGACGCTCCAAGCAAAACACATATCATGTGGCAAATAAAAATATAGCTCCAAGTAAAGTTACCAATGAACGAAGACGAAAGAGGGGATGCCTTCCGGGGGCATCCCCAAGCTTAGGCTTTTGTCTATTCTTGAATATCTTGGGGTGCCATGGGCATCCCCAAGCTTAGGCTTTTGCCACTCTTTATTCCATAGTCCATCAAAGCTTTACCCAAAACTTGAAAACTTCACAACACAAAACTCAGCAGGAAATCTCATAAGCTCCGTTAGTGAAAGAAAACAAAACCACCATATAAGGTACTGTAATGAACTCATTCTTTATTTATATTGGTGTTAAACCTACTGTATTACAAGTTCTCTATGGTTCATACCACTTAATACTAGCCATAGATGCATCAAAATAAGCAAACAACACACGAAAAACAGAATCTGTCAAAAACAGAACAGTCTGTAGCAATCTGTAACTAACGCAAACTTCTGGAACTCTAAATATCCTACCAAAATATTAAGTCCTGGAAATTTTTTTTATTGATCAGTAGAAAAAAGAATCAATGCAAAATCACGTTTCTGTGATTTATTGAATTTTTTCTCGTGAGCGCAAAGTTTCTGTTTTTCAGCAGAATCAAATCAACTATCATCATAGGTTATCCTATAGGTTCTACTTGGCACAAACACTAACTAAAACATAAAAACACAAGGTAGATGCAAAATTTATTACTAAACAGGAACAAAAACAAAAAACACAAATAAAATTGGGTTGCCTCCCAACTAGCACTATCGTTTAACGCCCCTAGCTAGGCATAAAAGCGAAGATAGATCTAAGTATTGCCATCTTTGGCACTTGATTCCTCAATAGAGCAGTTATAATCTTTAGGGGTTTCTCCCTTTTTAGCAATGATTAAACCTTTAGGCAAAAATTAAAGAAATTCGTTTGTAGCAAAGGGTTCCTTAACAATAGAGAGACAATTGGGATGAACACTTATGGATTTGAGATCCGTGTCTCCCTTACTAGAAGATTCACCCTTATTTTTAGGAACATAAATAAACTTGGTAGTTTTGGTAGGGGGTTTTGGAGTGTTTTTCATGGAAGAAAGCGCGGAACCTAAGTTAGTAATGATATCCTCAAGTTTACCGATTCTTGCAGAATCTAGATCTATTTTTTCGTTAACTATAGGTTCTTTCTCTTTAAGATTTTTCAAAGTAACTCCAACCCTAGATCCATATTGGGTAATGTGATTATGAATCTTTTTATCCAAATTTCAATCAAATCAATAGTGGAAACTTTATTTTCAATAATTTCAAGCCGTTGCATAACATGTTCCAAAGTTAAAACAGTTGCATTAACTAAAAGAGGTGGTGGGTCAAACCAATCTAACATAGCATTATAAGCATCAAACGTGTGGCTACTCAAGAAATCCCCTCCGGTAACAGTATCAGGAAAGCATCTATTCCAAGGGTTAATGCCTATAGAAAAATTGCAAAGGAGAACGGAAGTAGAAAGCTTCCTAGTAGATATATTTTAAGCATTGCAAATTCTATGCCAAGCATCTTTTAAATTATGTCCCTCCCTTTGCTTAAAATTGAGAATTTCATGTTCGGGAGTGATAACGAGGATAGGAGGACTAGCCATAATGACAAGGTAAACGATCTAACACGCGAGCAAACGGAAAAAAGGCGAGCGAAAAGAGAGAGGATTGGGAAAGAGAGGGAAAATAAAATGGCAAGGGTGAAGTGGGGGAGAGGAAAACGACAGGCAAATGGCAAATAATGTAAATGCGAGGGAGATGAGTTTGTGATGGGTACTTGGTATGTCTTGACTTGAGCGAAGACCTCCTGGCAACGGCGTCAGAAATCCTTCTTGCTACGTCTTGAGCTTGCTTTGGTTTTCCTTGAAGAGGAAAGGGTGATGCAGCAATAGTAGCGTAAGTATTTCCCTCTGTTTTTGAGAACCAAGGTATCAATCCAGTAGGAGGCTCCTCAAAAGTCCCATGCACCTACACAAACAAACAAAGAACTCGCAACCAACGCAATAAAGGGGTTGTCAATCCCTTCACGGCCACATGCGAAAGTGAGATCTGATAGAGATAGTATGATAAGATAAATATATTTTTGGTATTTTATAATATAGATGCAAAAAAAAGATGCAAATAAAAGTAGATTGAAAGCTTATATGATAAGAGATAGACCCGAGGGCCATAGGTTTCACTAGTGGCTTCTCTCAAGATAGCATAAGTATTACTGTGGGTGAACAAATTACTGCCGAGCAATTAATAGAAAAGTGAATAATTATGAGATTATCTAGGCATGATCATGTATATAGGCATCACGTCCGTGACAAGTAGACCGACTCCTGCCTGCATCTACTACTATTACTCCACACATCGACCGCTATCCAGCATGCATCTAGAGTATTAAGTTCATAAGAACAGAGTAACGCATTAAGAAAGATGACATGATGTAGAGGGATAAACTCAAGCAATATGATATAAACTCCATCTTTTTAGCCTCGATGGCAACAATACAATACGTGCCTTGCAACCCTTTCTGTCACTGGGTAAGGACACCGCAAGATTGAACCCAAAGCTAAGAACTTCTCCCATGGCAAGAAAGATCAATCTAGTAGGCCAAACCAAACTGATAATTCGAAGAGACTTGCAAAGATAACTCAATCATACATAAAGGAATTCAGAGAAGATTCAAATATTTCTCATAGATAAACTTGATCATAAACCCACAATTCATCGGATCTCGACAAACACACCGCAAAAAGAGTTTACATCAAATAGATCTCCACAAGAGAGGGGGAGAACATTGTATTGAGATCCAAAAGGAGAGAGAAGCCATCTAGCTAATAACTATGGACCCGAAGGTCTGTGGTAAACTACTCAAAACTCATCGGAGGGGCTATGGTGTTGATGTAGCAGCCCTCCGTGGTCGATTCCCCCACCGGCGGAGCGCCGGCGAAGGCTCCAAGATGGGATCTCGCGGATATAGAAGGTTACGGCGGTGGAAATTGTGTTTCGATGGCTCCCTGGATGTTTTTGGGGGTACGTAGGTATATATAGGAGGAAGAAGTACGTCGGTGGCCGCTCGAGGGGCCCAGGAGACAGGGGCGCGCCCAGGAGGGGTGGGCGCGCCCTCCTATCTCCTGGCCGCCTCGATTGCTTCTTGACCTGCACTCCAAGTCCTCTGGATCTCGTTCGTTCCAAAAATCAGGATCCCGAAGGTTTCATTCCGTTTGGACTCTGTTTGATATTCCTTTCTTCGAAATACTGAAATAGGCAAAAAAACAGCAATACGGGCTGGGCCTCCGGTTAGTAGGTTAGTCCCAAAAATGATATATATGTGTAAAATAAAGCCCATAAACATCCAAAAGGGGTAATATAATAGCATGGAACAATCAAAAATTATAGATACGTTGGAGATGTATCAAACTACTTGATGGTCGTAAGGTTGTTGGGTACAAATGGATTTTAAAAGGAAGATGGACAATGATGGTAAGTGTCACCATTAAGAAAGCTCGACTTGTCGCTAAGATGTTTTTCTGACAAGTTCAAGGAGTTGATACGATGAGACTTTCTCACTCGTAGCGATGCTAGGAGTCTATTGGAATTATATTAGCAGTTACTGCATTATTTATGAAATCTTGCAGACAGGATGTCAAAACATTGTTTCCTCGATGATTTTTTTTGTTTTGAGGAAAGGTTGTATATGATACAACCAGAAGGTTTTGTCAATCCTATAAGATGCTAACAAGTATGCAAATCTCCAGTAATCCTTCTAAGGACTGGTGTAAGCATCTCGGAGTTGGAATATACACTTTGATGAGATGATCAAAGATTTTGGGTTTACAAAGTTTATGAGAAACTTGTATTTCCAAAGAAGTGAGTGGGAGCACTATAGGATTTCTGATGAGTATATGTTGTTGACATATTGTTGATTAGAAATGATGTAGAATTCCTAGAAAGCATATAGGGTCATTTGGAAAGTGTTTTTCAATGGAAAACTTGGATTAAGCTACTTGAACATTGAGCATCAAGATCTATAAGGATAGATCAAAAACGCTTAATAGTACTTTCAAATGAACACATATTGTGACAAGATTTTGAAGGAGTTCAAAGTAGATCAGCAAAGAAGGAGTTCTTGGCTATGTTATAAGGTGTGGGTATTGAGCAAGACTCAAGGCCTGACCACGACATAAGAGAGAGAGAAAGGACGAAGGTCGTCCCCTATGCTTTAGACGTAGGCTCTACAGTATGCTATGTTGTGTACGCACCTGAATAGTGCCTTGCCGTGAGTCAGTCAAGGGGTACAAGAGTGATCCAGGAATGGATCACAGGACATCGGTCAAAGTTATCCTTAGTAACTAGTGGACTAAGGAATTTTCTCGATTATGGAGGTGGTAAAAGAGTTCGTCGTAAAGAGTTACGTCGATGCAAACTTTGATACTAATCTGGATGACTATGAGTAGTAAACCGGATTCATATAGTAGAATAGTTATTTGGAATAGCTCCAAATAGCGCGTGGTAGCTGGATCTACAAGATGCCATAGATATTTGTAAAACACACAGGATCTGAAAGGTTCAGACCCATTGACTAATAACCTCTCTCACAAGCGAGATATGATCAAACCCCATGGGTGTTGGATTCGTTACAATCACATAGTGATGTGAACTAGATTATTGACTCTAGTGTAAGTGGGAGACTGTTGGAAATATGCCCTAGAGGCAATAATAAAATGGTTATTATTGTATTTCCTTGTTCATGATAATTGTCTTTTGTTCATGCTATAATTGTATTAACTTGAAACCGTAATACATGTGTGAATACATAGACCACAACATGTCCCTAGTGAGCCTCTAGTTGACTACCTCGTTGATCAATAGATGGTTATGGTTTCCTGACCATGGACATTGGATTTCATTGATAACGGGATCACATCATTAGGAGAATGATGTGATGGACAAGACCCAATCCTAAGCATAGCACAAGATCGTGTAGTTCGTTTGCTAAGAGCTTTTCTAATGTCAAGTGTCATTTCCTTAAACCATGAGATTGTGCAACTCCCGGATACTGTAGGAATGCTTTGGGTGTACCAAACGTCACAACGTAATTGGGTGGCTATAAAGGTGCACTACAGGTAGCTCTGAAAGTATCTGTTGAGTTGGCACGAATCGAGACTGGGATTTGTCACTCCGTATGACGGAGAGGTATCTCTGGGCCCACTCGGTAATGCATCATCATAATGAGCTCAATCTGACTAAGGAGTTAGTCACAGGATCATGCATTACGGAACGAGTAAAGAGACTTGTCGGTAATGAGATTGAACAAGGTATTGGGATACCAACGATCAAATCTCGGGCAATTAACATACCGGTGAACAAAAGGAATTGTATACGGGATTGATTGAATCCCCGACATCGTGGTTCATCCGATGAGATCATCGTGGAACATGTGGGAGCCAACATGGGTATCCAGATCCCGCTGTTGGTTATTGGCCAGAGAACGTCTCAGTCATGTCTGCATGGTTCTCGGGGGTCTTAATGGGCTGAATATGGGAGGGAACCAGCCCCCTAGTTGGCTGGTGCACCCCCCAAGGGCCCAAGCGCCTAGGGTTTGGAAACCCGAGGGGAGGGGGCGCCTCCACCTTGCTTGGGGGGCAAGTTTCCCCTCCTGGCCGCCGCCCCCCTCTAGATGGGATCTAGAGGGGCCGGCCCCCTCTCCCCTTCACCCTATAAATAGAGGGAGGGTGGGAGGGCTGCAGCACCCCTTCCCTGGCGCAACCCCTCCCTCCTCCAACACTTCCTCCTCCTCCGTAGATCTTGGCGAAGCCCTGCAGAAAATCCGCAAGCTCCACCACCACGTCGTCGTGCTGCCGGGGGTCTCCCTCAACTTCTCCTCTCCCCGTGCTGGATCAAGAAGGAGGAGACTGAAAGTGAAACTATCCCTAGGTGGTTTTGGTAATTCCTAACAACATATAGCTTATTGAGCTAACACTATTTTAAGATAAATATTTCAGGAAAAGCTCAATGAATGGCATGGCATGGATGAGAAAAGTGGACCCCTCAAAATGCTAAGGATAAAAGGATTGGCTCAAGCTCAAAGCTCAAGACTCTAAATTTTATATTTTAGTGATCCAAGATCACATTGAGTCTATAGGAAAAGCCAATACTATCAAGGAGGGATGAGGTGTTGCTTAATGAGGTTCTTGCTCAAAGTGCTTAGTGATATGCTCCAAAACCCTCAACTACTTACTCACATCCACATATGACCTAAACCAAAAGTCAAACTCGGCCCCACCGATTATTTCTATCCGGCGCCACCGAGTTCAGTTGTCATAGCCACTTCCACAAACCCTAGGCAAATCAGTCTCACCGATAGGGATCTCGGTCTCACCGAGATGGGATTGTAATCTCTCTGTTTCCCTTCGTAACGTTTCGGTACCACTGAGATGAGCGATCGGTCCCACCAAGATTGCAATGTAAACTCTCTGTTTCCCTTTCATAACATTTCTGTCTCACTGAAATGAGCAAACCGGTCCCACCGAGTCTATCTGACCAACTCTCTGGTTAGCTTATTACCAAAATCGGTCCCATCGAGTTTGTGTAATCGGTCTCACCGAGATTATGTTATGCCCTAACCCTAACCATATCGGTCCTACCAAGTTGCATGTCGGTCCCTCCAAAATCCTAACGGTCACTAGATTTGTTGAATCAGTCCGACCGAGTTTCTCAATTCGGTCCCACCGAGATTGGCAAGTTGTGTGTAACGGTTAGTTTTTGTGTGGAGGCTATATATACCCCTAGACCTCCTCTTCATTCGTGGAGAGAGCCATCAGAACGAACCTACACTTCCAACTTACATTTTCTGAGAGAGAACCACCTACTCATGTGTTGAGACCAAGATATTCCATTCCTACCATATGAATCTTGATCTCTAGCGTTCCCCAAGTTGCTTTCCACTCAAATCTTCTTTCCACCAAATCCAAATCCTGTGAGAGAGAGTTGAGTGTTGGGAAGACTATCATTTGAAGCACAAGAGCAAGGAGTTCATCATCAACACACCATTTGTTAGTTCTTGGAGAGTGATGTCTCCTAGATTGGCTAGGTGTCACTTGGGAGCCTCCGAGAGATTGTGGAGTTGAACCAAGGAGTTTGTAAGGGCAAGGAGATCGCCTACATCGTGAAGATCTACCGCTAATGAGGCAAGTCCTTCGTGGGCGACGGCCATGGTGGGATAGACAAGGTTGCTTCTTCGTGGACCCTTCTTGGGTGGAGCCCTCCGTGGACTTGCGCAGTCGTTACCCTTCGTGGGTTGAAATCTCCATCAACGTGGATGTACGATAGCACCACCTATCGGAACCACGACAAAAACATCCGTGCCTCCAATTGCGTTTGGTTTCTCCAAACCCTTCCCTTTACATTCCTGCAAGTTGCATGCTTTACTTTCCGCTGCTCATATACTCTTTGCATGCTTGCTTGAATTGTATTACGATTGCATGACTTGTGCTAAGTTAGCTAAAACCTGCCAAGAACTAAAATTAGGAAAAGGATAGCTTTTTATTTGGTCAAGTAGTCTAATCACCCCCCCCCCCCTCTAGACATACTTCTGATCCTACAAGTGATATCATAGCTTTGGTCTCCATTTGCTTTGATTTCCATAGCTTTTGGTAATCATAGCCTTAGTTTCACAACCTAGGAGAGTATGACGTCTAGCGAGGGAAACTACCACTGTAGAGGTCCTTACTTTGATGGTACTAATTTTGCTAGTTGGAAGCATAAGATGAAAATGCATATTCTTGGACATAACCCCGCTGTTTGGGCTATTGTGTGTATTGGTTTGCAAGGTGAATTCTTTGATGGGAGAGAACCGAACCGTGAAGCTAGCGCGGATGAGTTGAAGATGCTGCAATACAACGCTCAAGCTTGTGATATACTCTTCAACGGATTATTCCCCGAAGAATTCAACAAAATCAGCCGTCTTGAGAATGCAAAGGAAATTTGGGATACTTTGATTGATATGCACGAAGGTACCGACTCCGTCAAGGAATCCAAGTTGGATGTGCTTCAAAGTCAACTTGACAAGTTCAAGATGAATGATGGTGAAGGCGTCGCTGAAATGTACTCTAGGCTTGCTCTCATTATAAATGAGATTGCCGGCTTAGGAAGTGAAGAGATGACCGACAAATTCATCATCAAGAAGATCCTAAGAGCGTTGGATGGAAAATATGATACCATGTGCACATTGATCCAAATGATGCCAAATTACAAGAATCTCAAGCCAACGGAAGTCATTAGAAGAATTGTTGCTCATGAGATGTCACTCAAGGTTAAGGAGGAGCTCCACAACAAGTCAAGTGGTGCTTACAAAGCCTCATGTTGAGCCCCCACATCATCAAGTGAGAAACAAACATTCAATGAAGAATTGAGCCTAATGGTGAAGAACTTCAACAAATTCTACAAAAGTAGAAGCAAAGAGAGAAGCTCCATGTCAAGGTCCTACAATGACAAAAGATCTTCTAGTCGAGAGCGCAATTGTTACAATTGTGGAAGACCCGGACACTATTCCAATGAGTGTACGACTCCCTACAAAAGAAGAGAAGAATCACCTAAGAGGAGAAGTAGAAGAGAAGAATCACCACCAAGAGAGAGAAGGAGTAGAGATGATCATTATGAACGAAGAACATCCCGGAGAAGCAAGGATTCGGAAAAGAAGGACAAGTCATCAAGGAGCTATACAAAACAAAGACATCAAGCTAATGTTGGTGAATGGGTATCCGGTTCTGACTCCAACAATCACTCCGAGAGAAGCTATCACTCCGACTCCGAACAAACTCAAGATGAAGGTGTTGCCGGTCTAGCACTTGTGTCAACCAACTCCTACGACATATTTGATTCACCAAATGAGGGACTTGGAATATGCTTCATAGCTAAAAGCCCAAAGGTAACACACCCCGAGTATGTTGATTTCAATAGTGATGAAGATGATTTGCTAGGTGATGATGATTTACTTATTGACAACTCTAGTGATGAATACTATGATGAAACGTCAATTAATCATGCTAATCAGGATAAAACAAATGACGATGATAAGGAGAAGATTGAGCTACTAACTAAACACTCTTAAGTTAGCTCATGAAACTATCTTCGGGGATCATCGAGAACTTTTAAGGACTCATGAGAAGTTACGCTTTGAAAAGCTCAACCTTGAGCAAGAGCATGAGTTATTAAAGGCAATCAATGATGATTTTCGCAAGAAAAGTTCTTCTTACATTGACAAGCGTTTACTCTTATCTACTTACATGCCTCAAGTCAAGTCTAATAACAAGAACAAGAAGGATTGTTCCTCTAGTAGTAACAATAATCATGTTAAATCTAATGTTGTTGCTTCTAGTAGTTCTCTTGATTCCACTAATGATTCTCTTAGCCAAGTTACACTTGACAAAGAAAATAGCTTATTGAAGGGAATTATAGAGAAAGGTGTTTACAAGAGCCTTGCCGGGAGTAAGCAATTCGAGAAAATTGTACGCAAGCAAGGAAGGCACTGGAAGAATCAAGGTGTTGGTTTTGAACAAAAGTTCAATGCCAATGGAGTTGAGTGGGAAGAAGATCAATACCCCAAGATGAAGTTTGTTCCTCAACAAGAGAAGTATGATCCTACTTCCTTCAAAGGGACACAAGCTCAAGACTTTAAGTAGTGTTGAAATTTATGAGAATAGGGGTATTGAAAGGTCAAAACTTTAAGTAGTGTTGCAACTCCTTCGGTGGACAAACTCACTAATTTACTTGGTGCTATTAAATATAATGGTAAATAAAGTGTGCTCGGAGAGGTATTGACTTTAGGTAGTAACAACAAAAAATGTTTGGGGAGTGTTCAATTTTGTGATAAATGTATCAAAAGCGGATTAAGAAATGTTTCAAAATACAACCACCTCCACTTCGGTTTGCCAGTGCTAACGCTTGTTTTTTACTAGTGAAAGGCTACATCATAAAGACATGTAAATTCATAGTTACATATGCACCAATATAAGACGTAGGATTTTAATTTCCCATAGTGCATTGCATTGATGATCAAATTGTATATAGAGAAAATTAACCTATTTCATGCACTAGTAGAAAAGGGGCCAATGGTCTAGGCCGGTCCAGCCCATTAGTCCAGGTTCAATCCAGAACCGGGACCAATGGGGGCATTGGACCCGGTTCGTGAGCCCCAGGGGCCGTCCGGGCCACGTGGGCCATTGGTCCCGGTTCGTCTGGACCTATTGGTCCTGGTTGGTGGGACGAACCGGGACCAATCGCCCTCGCTCCTGGCCCACCACCATTGGTCCCGGTTGGTGGTCTGAACCGGGACCAAAGGACGACCATTAGTCCCGGTCCATTCCACCAACCGGGACCAAAGGGTTGGTCCTCGTTGCAGCCAAAGTTTAGTCCCACCTCGCCAACCGAAGGGGAATCAGACCGGTTTATAAGCCCCTCCCTCTCTGCCTTATTGAGCTCCTGTGAAAATGAAAATAGATGCCCTTATATAGAGAATTTAGCCTAAATTCATACGAATTTCTCTTAAAATTTGTTATGAATTTAATTTGAATTTCCTCTATAAGCGCATCTATGCTCATTTCTGAGTAGCTTTTTATATAGTTTTTTTTCTTTTCTGCTATATTTATTTTTTTCTTTTTATTTCTGAGTTGTAATAAGTCATTAAAAATAAGCATCTATGCTCATTTTTTAGTAAATTTAATCATAACTATTTTTTCTTCTATTTATTTTTGAATTGTAATAAGTCATTAAAAATAAGCATCTATGCTCATATTTTAGTAAAGTTAATCACAACTAGTTTTTCTTCTTTTTATTTCTGAGTTATAATAAGTCATTAAAAATAAGCATCTATGCTCCTTTTTTAGTATAGTTAATCACAACTATTTTTTGCTTCAATTCATTTCTGAGTAGTTTTCTATATAGTTTTTTTTTCTGTTCTGCTATATTTATTTTTTTCTTTTTATTTCTGAGTTGTAGTAAGTCATTAAAAATAGGCATCTATGCTCCTTTTTTAGTACAGTTAATCACAACTATTTTTTGCTTCAATTCATTTCTGAGTAGTTTTCTATATAGTTTTTTTCTTTTCTGCTATATTTATTTTTTCTTTTTATTCTGAGTTGTAATAAGTCATTAAAAATAAAAAAGAGGCGCAATGCTTGTTAATTTGCTTCAAGCCTTTCGGAATAGTGTCAACTGCACTGCACATAGCTCTGTGCAGTCTACCGTATTCCTCAAGGCTTGAAGCTAACCAACGTGCAGGAGCATTGAGCCTCTTCTTCATCGTCTCTGCACTCAGGGCTTATAAACAGCTGCGAGTGCCTCTCGCTTGGCGAGGTGGGACTAAAAAAATAGCTGCAAGAAGAATCAACAAAAAAAACAGCTGCAGAAAATAAAAAAGTAGTTAGACGGGTCCATTGGTACCGGTTGGTGGCATCAACCGGTACCAATGCCGCTCTTTGGTCCCGGTTGGTGGAATCAATTGGGACGAATGCCTCTCTTTAGTCCCGGTTGGAGCCACCAACCGGGACCAAAGGTCTTCGTTTCCCGCCCTTTGGGCTGCTGAAAAGAGGCCTTTGGTCCCGGTTGGTGACACCAACCGGGACTAAAGGGGGCATTGGTCCCGGTTTGTGCCACGAACCGGGACCAAAGCCTTTGCTATATATACAACACTTAGCGCGACTTCGATCTCTCCTGCTCCACTCCCGTCGTCGCGAGTCTCCCTGCCGCCACCTCGCCGTCGCCGCCACGCCCCGACGCCGTCGCCGCCATGCCCCACCACGCCCCGCCCAGGCCCGCCCCACGTTGTCGCCGCTCGCGCGCCCCTATCGACGTCGCCGCCCCGGCCCGCGCCACCTCGACGTCGTCGCCGCCCCGCTCCGCACCTCGCCGTCGCCGTCGCCGTCGCCGGCCATACGTGAGCACCTCGCCGTCGCCTTCGCCGGCCGTACGCCGGTCACGGCCATTTTTTTGTTAGATTAATTAGATTTTTTTGTTACGTTAGATGTGTAGTAATTTAGATATGTAGTTCATAGATTTTTTTTGTTAGATTAGATGTGTGGTAATTAATTTGTTTATATTATGTTAGGTTTTTTTGTTAGATTAATTAGATTTCTTTTGTTAGATTAGATATCTAGTAATTTAGATATGTAGTTCATAGATTTTTTTTTGTTAGATTAGATTTTTTTGTTAGATTAGATGTGTAGTAATTAATTTGTTTATATTATGTTAGATTAATTAGATTTTTTTTGTTAGATTAGATATGTAGTAATTTAGATATGTAGTTCATAGATTTTTTTTGTTAGATTTTTTTGTTAGATTAGATGTGTAGTAATTAATTTTGTTCATAGAATTTTAATGATTTTTTTGTTCATAGTATTTAGAAAAAGGAAAAAAATAAGAAGTAGTTTATATATAGTTGATCTAGCTAGTTGATTTAATAAACTAATTTATTTTACTATATATAAAAGTAGTTTGTTTTTAGTAAGTACTACTTATTTATTTATAGTAAGTGCTTAGTAGTTGAACTAGATAGTTGATTTAATTAAAAAACTACTTCTATTTAACTATATATAGAAGTAGTTCCCGCATCGACGTCGGCGATGCATATCCCGCATTCTCGTCGTCGTCGACTCGGCAGTGGAGGCCTGCTTGGTCAGGGCCATGTTCGGGACTGGGCTCCGCCGGGCTGGTATTGGGAGGTGCTACCTTCCGGGGGACGTAGGTTGGTGAGGAGGCAGCCCGTTGTTGACCTGATCCTTGTTTGGTGGCGGTCGCGTGGGCCAGTGACGATGGTGAGGCATCCGGACACCGCGGAGGTCGTACGTCACTGTGTCAGCGAGGAGGATGAGCACGTCCGTCGCTACATGGTTGCATTGGAGGGCAGGTTCGACAATACCTGGCAGGTACTTCAGGAATCTCACTAGAGCTATGATCCTGTGATGGTTCCTTATCTTTGGGTGTCCACCGCCCGCGTCGATACCCGTCGGGCGCTACGGTTCTAGTTGTATTAGTGATAATATTCGACGATGTACGGACACCAAGAGATGATGTACTTTTACTTATAATTATTGAATGCATGCTAATTTGAATACTATACTTTATTTTATGATTTGGTTTTGCTTATTTTATGATTTGGTTTTGCTTATTGAATGCTCATATTGGATAAGTTCTCCTTCATTCCCGTGTGCTAGACAATTTGATATAATAATGAATTCGGGAATGAAAGGAGGAGCTACGTACATCGATCATCGATAGTCAACCCGTGATTAATAATAATGATCTAGTTTAATATTTGAATTATGAACGTAGGCCGAAAATGTCGTACTCACCGGACGACGAAAACCGCCTGGGGGAGTGCGACTGGTGCAACGACGACCGAGGTATCTGCGACAGGTTCATTGAGCTGGACGAAGATCGTCGCTTCAGCATTAAGCTCGAGGATACCTTCGATGTTCATACGGTACGCAACCGACGATAATAGTTTTTTTTCGTAATTACTCATGACTTCAACTATTTTAATCATGACAATATTTTTCATCTTTTCCAATTCGACTAGCTTATCCCATGCTTTGCAAGACGCTATGTCTTGGAGAAGATGGGTTTTGAAGACCATGAAAGTTTCGAAACCAAAAAAATTATTCTAAGTACCCATCATGGTGTGGATTTTCAAGTAAAGTTGTACAATGCTCAGAGTGTAACCCATTTTGATTGCAAAAATTTGGAAGCACTTTGCAAGATGTATGGTTTTGATGAGGGTATGCTTGTTACCATGGATCTTGGTGATCCTACAATCGAGCAAGAGAGACCTACGATTTTCGTCCTTGTGGATACACCTCCAATTCTTTCCCCATGTGAGCTTAACATAGTTATTAAGTAATTTATATTGTTTATTTCAAAATAGTTGACAACTTATTCTCCATTGACAGCTTATTTTCATTCTTCAAAGAATGTGCGGAAGATGGTAGATAGAACCTACTACACCGAAGGCTCCGAACTAACTTATCAGGAGAAAAATCATCTGGTCGCATTTTGTACTGATCTTGAGAATTACAATGTCTACAATCGAACTCCTCAACATTATGGTCAATACGTGCCACTAGTGCACGTGTTGAACTATGGTAACTACAATGGAGATACCCTGGTAAGATTTTTTACTATTACGACATCCGTGTATCTTTTTGCACACTTTTAAAACTAGTACATCATATCATTGCTAACTACGAAGTTATTACTATGTTTTTCAACAGATAATCCCGAATGATTGTGTGCCTCATCTGATGTATACACACGGTAGCCTTCATGCTTTGAACATACAACCAGGTCTTCCTACGAATCTGAACTGTCCATACCGGGTTTCTAAAAGAAGTGGAGACATGACAATCAAAGAATGGAAAAAATGTATGGACAGTCGTAAGGAGCTTCTTGGAAGCAACATTCAGCGAAGGGCAAAAATTGGAGACAGGATGATCGCCATTCTTCATAATGGAGAGTCAGGGTCTATATTGTTTTATGCTATTTTACCCTAAGGGTGTTTAGGTCCTACCTGATACTGATGATCATGTGTTAAGAACAATTATATAGGATTGGGTTCGATGACTATGAGGATGATGATCGTATGACTTATTATTAATAACGAGTAGAAGTTGTATGATGATGCATGATTAGTAGGACGAGTACTTGTTATTATATATGCTGATGTATGCGAGCATGCATGAGTTATTATATCAGCGGGTAAAATGAACATATATAGCAGCAGCGTTGGTAAACCAAGGACGAAGATATAAGAGAGGACACTTCTCTCTATTAGCTAGCTAATATAACAACCTAAAAATAACCCCCCCAAACCCCTAAAGCAGCCACTTTCCAAAAAAAGAACATGGACTTTTGGTCCCGATTGGTGCCACCAACCGGGACCAAAGGCCCCCTGACTGGGCTCGGCGCACAAAGCCACGTGGAGGCACATTAGTCCCGGTTCTTGTTTGAACCGGGACTAATGGGTGGAGGTATTAGTAACGGTCCATTAGTCTCGGTTCATGAACCGGGACTAAAGGCCCTCACGAACCGGGACTATTAGGTGTTTTTCTACTAGTGATGGTATGCAATACATAGGACTCATGTGAAATATATCCAGTACATTTCCCTTGTAAGTATTTTCTATTGCAGTTTTGAGTAAAATTTTGCAAGAATTGTTACACTGCATCTCCAAAGACAGATGAATTTCATGAAGGTACTTTCATATAGCTGAAGCTAAATAAAAGTCATAAAGTAAAATGAATAGCAATAGTTTACAATGGGAGAAATAGAAAAATTTTAAGTACAGAAAGTCTAAAACGAGGAAGAGGTGGTTGTCTTTTGTGGTATGTGCACATTGCGCATTGCAAGTCACAATAATTATTTTAGAAGGAAAATCATCTAACAATTAAAGTAGCACAGAGAGCCTAGAATAGGTGAGAAGTTAGTTTCGAGCTTTGGGCATATGGTGTGATGTGCTTAAACCCAACGATGGAATCTCTCGAGATATGCTAAATCCGTACAATGCAGCTGCCATGCTCTAAATACTCACCATACTCGTAACATTCTAGTATTCTTCTCGGATGACTATTTCAACCGTTGACATTGGCTTCTGTTAAAGAGAGTATTTAACAAAGAACTAGCTCATTTAGTGTTTCGGTCCCAGAGAACTACCACTTTTTAACCGTCAACAAAAGAACTATCAGTTGAACCTTAATTTCTTTTGCTAAAAGCTATCACTTTCAGATAGTGACCGGTTTAGATGATTTAAACGCGTAGATGACAGGCGGTACCCACCTGTTAGGGCTGATGTGGCGGGAATGTCAATAACGTTTATTTTGACTGTTATGTGTACCTTTATTACAGGTGGGACCCACATGTCAACACGTACCTTCTTCTTCCTCCTCCTCCTCCTCCTCTTGCAGGCTTTGGTTAAACAAGCAAGGCAATCTCTCGCAGGAGAAGCACTACACAAGAGGAACATACCTTTTTTTTCCAAATGATACGATTGTATTAATCAAGGAGGATTATATTACAATCAAGCAGGCATAGTGTGCCACACAAGAGGAACATAGCTGACATCGGAGTTTACTTATACATCTATACTACTCCACATCTGACTGGTCGAGCGCTCAAATTCTAAAGAAAATTCATCCAGTTGCGCCGGCCGTGTGAGTGCTTCTCCAAACTGCAGTTTACCTTAGTTTTTCCCCACGCCCCCGTTGACACTGCCGGCCTGCATCATATTCGCACTATCATCCCTTGACTAAACCGGATACGGATCCCGTTTAGTCAGACTAAACAACCGGGTATAGCTGTGATTTGGCTTTGGCGATTCTGATCTGCAGGATAGATTACATGCTGCCGGATGGCTCCTCGTGGCCTGTCCGAATGGAAACCGCCTGTACTGGCGCGGAGTTGCCGACAGGCTACAAATTCCAGGCTCCAGCTATGTACTCCATCCGTTTCTTTTTAATACGCATATAAGGTTTGGTCAAAGTCAAGCTTTGTAGAGTTTGACTAATTTTATATTAAAAAATATAAACATTCATAATATGAAATCAATATTATCAAATGCGCCATGAAACGTATTTTCATACTATATAGTTTTAGTATTGTAGATGTTTATATTTTTTAATATAAATTTGGTCAAACTTTGTGTAGTTTGACTTTGACCAAATCTTATATGCGGAGTAAAAAGAAACGAAGCCGTCCTGTTTATTGGTCCTCATTGTGTTGTGTGCCAACTTTTGATCATAAATTTAACTAATAAAATGTTAGTGCATGTCATAAAAAACTATATCATTGGTTCATCTAAAAATTATATCAGTGTGAATTATGTTCAAATACAAATTCAACGATATAATTTTTGTTAACATGCATAAATAAAAATTGGCACAAATTACAAAGGGATCAATAAACCAAGACGGAGGTACTGCATACGTAAAAATGAAATGATACTCCACTAGTGGAGAGTTGTGGACAAACAGGGCACATGGGGAGGGTTCGGATCGTGGAGAATTTGAAACGGCGAGGTACGACGCGCTGTACGGCACATGGACATTTCCCGGAAGCATAGATTCCTCCCTCCCGTGAAGGGCAGCAATGTGCTTCTTCTATTCCTGAGCAGTGACCGTGGGGCTGTGAATGACTGGAGATTCGATCGCGTATGATCTGATTCTCCTCTTTCCTCTTCCTGGGCGCCGCGCCCCGCTTTTTAGGGAAGGAAAAGCAAAGAATCTTGCCCGCTTTCCATGGCAGCTCCGTCCTTTCCCAGCTCAGCGTATGTGCAGATTGCAGGTCAGGTGGGGGTTGGAGCTGGTCATTCAGTCAGTCATTGCCTACTCGTGCCACCGAGGATCTTCGCCATAGGAGGCTCCTAGTCCTAGGCCAGCAGAGGATACGATACGATTCCCCCGCCAGTCGCCTTGTGTGCTTTCTGGATCGGTACAATATACAGTCCCTGAACGCTCACCTTTCCCGACGATTATTCTGACGCTCAACTTGCCTATAGATCGCCCGTACTACTACAGTACAAATATAACTCCTTTCCCTGCAGGAGGAGTAGCTCGAGGAAAAGCAGATAGATACTTATGGTTCTGGTCCTCCAAAACCGGTAATGCAGCATGGGCGCTCTTCTGAACCTGAACGGACTGTCGTGTCCCGACGCCATCCACGTTCACAACGGGACTCCATTTGCTGACAGCGTGAGCGCGAGCAAGCACAGAACGGAAATAAATTTACTGTTGGACGATCAAACAATAGTTCGCTCGGCACAAGGCACAGCCTGCTCTGAGTACCGTTGGAAAGCACACCCGGCAAGAGTTCAATTTTCTTTTGTTTTTGCAGGCGACTGGGACCCGTATCTCGACACGACGATTTCTGACCCGCCGCTGTCAGCAAAGGATCCCAGCATGCATTTCCTGAAGAACATGGCCGGTGTCCACACCACACAGATCTTCCTACAGTAGCACTTCGGTCGCCGGTGAGCAAAGGCAGGACCAGGCACGGCTAGCAATGCAAGGGCAATCCCTTTCCCTGGCGTGTAGCGTCGACGATTCTGTAATACAGTATCATACTGACCAAAAGGATCAGGCAAAGAGGGGAGAGATTTGGGGTGTCATCGGAAGCTGCGTGCACATGACATTAGGCTCCCTTCCCTCTCTGTCATCAGTCCCTCCCATCCCATGTGAGCAAGATTTGCACAAAGCGATGGAGCTCACTCACTGATTGCTTTTCTTTAACCTTTGACTAACTAAACGCAGCACACCTGACTGACAGACTGCGCTGTGAACAAGAGGGGAGAAAGGTTCACGGAGAATTTTCTATGCAGAGATCGAACCGCCGGGATACGTGGTTGACGCAAGGGTGTATAGCAACTACGTAGAAGCTGAGATTTTGGAATGCACATGGACTTTTTTTTTTTTTGATAATCCACTTGGACACATATGGAATTAGCAGGCGACGAAGACGATGACGTGGTACGTGCCCATTGCTCAGAGCTATATATTCTCAGCAACAGGGAAAAAGAAGAAGAAAGTATTTAGTCCGTGGAAGATGTTAACGTTCTAAAGGAACAGGGAAAAGAAGAAGAATCTGTGCTGCTCAGGGGTGTGACACCACGATATGGATTGTAGTACGGGGATTCCCTGCAGATATTTAATGAGATATTCTAGCTAGCTCTAGCTGGTCAATGGCGTGGAGCGACTCATCCTTTCTTCCCCTGTTGACATCCTTTCTCGAGGGAATAAAAATCCTAGTGGCCGAGTCACATTCGAAAATTAATGAACTTGTTAAGTTCATCAGAATAGCACAAACAGCTCAGATTACAGAAGAGTTATTGGAAAATTAGCAGTACCAGTCAGACACGACCAAGTGGAGTGGAGGTCGTAAGAGCATTACTAGTAGAACCCTCAAACCCTCAAACCCTTGTAGCAGTTTTAAGGGTTGAGAAGTGCCAGTTTTTGACACTTTTAAGGGTTGAAAAACAGGGGCAAAGACTAGAACCCTCAAACCCAACCCGTAAACTGCTTTAAGGGTTGGATTTGAGGGTTCTAGTCTTTGCCTCAACCCCAACCTTTAAAACTGTCATTTCATATATCACACATTTCATCATAGGACATATCACAAATTCCATCACAATTGACATAAAACAATAATCATTCTAGTTATTATTACAACACCGAATAAAACAATAATCATTCAAATTATTACAACAATGTTTGAGCAAATAACACTAATTGTTCGAATCAAATAGGACATAGAAAAGGAAAAAAAAGATACATCATGGGTCAATGCGCCGCCCATCCAACTGCCAGTGGTGCTCTATTAGATCATCCCGGAGCTGACCATGAGTGGTTGCATCCTCAATCTGACGATGTGCTTGAAGAAAAGCGTGTATGCGAGAAGGGTTTCTTTCCGGTTGCACACGGGTACCAACATTGTCATAGAAACAAGGGAGGTTTAACCCTCTCTCATCCTCTAGGATCATGTTGTGTAGAATCACACAACATTTCATGATGTTCATCAAGGTTTTTTTGTCCCAAAACCGAGCTGGACCACGAACTATGGCAAACCTTGCTTGCAAAACACCGAAAGCTCTCTCAATATCTTTGCGGGCTGCCTCTTGTGCCTTGGTGAAATGAGCCTCTTTTCTTGTTAAGGGCACCCCATTTTTCTCCTTGATGGACTTCACAAGAGTTGCCCATTCGGGATAGATGCCATCGGTGAGATAGTATCCCATTGAGTACTCATTGTCCATGATTTTGTAGTTGCAAGCTGAAGCATCCCCAAAAATTAATCTTTTGAACAAAGGAGATCTATTGAGGATATTGATATCATTGAGTGTTCCTGGCAACCCAAAGAATGCATGCCAAATCAATGTGTCCTGAGATGCTACGGCCTCAAGCACAATGGTAGCATCACGGCTTTTACCGCAATACATTCCGTGCCATGCCTTTGGGCAATTTTTCCACCTCCAATGCATGCAGTCAAGACTACCTAGCATCCCCGGCCATCCCCTTTTTTCATTCATTTCCATTAATCTTTTTGTATCTTCCTCGTTTGGTGCCCGAAGATACTGCTCACCGTACAACTTGATGACCAACTTGGCAAACCTACGGACTGACTCCGTGGTTGTATCTTGCCCAATGCGAAGATACTCGTCGGTATAATCCGCGGGTATGCCATAAGCGAGTACCCGCATTGCCGCCGATATCTTTTGATATGCACTAAACCCCATGATACCGGCGGCGGATCTACGACGTTTAAAGTAATATGAGGCGGCCTCACAATCGGTGACAATCTTCACAAACAAACTACGCCGCATTCGGTACCTTCTGCGGAAGAGACGAGGAGGGTATGTAGGTACCTCGGAGAAGTAGTCTTCCATCAAATGTTCGTGTCCGAGAGCGCGGTTCCGGTAGATGGTGACTCGGCCCATCTTCGACCCTCTCCTCTGATCCATCAGCTTCACGCGGTTTTCAAACGATTGCACGTCGATGAGGAGGCTCATCATCTCGACGTCGTCATCTTGCAACAACTCCTCAATGTCGGAATCGTCAGATGTTGACCAATCCGACGAATCGGACATGACAATCTCCTCATTGTTCATCTCCATCTGCAAAGGACATTCACTCATTAGTGCTAAAAAATGAAACAAAAAGAAAATGAAACAAAATGAAAAAAATGAAAAAACCTCACCTCTCGGACAAGGCGGCGTCGGCGGCCGGGGCAGGGCGGGAGG
>NC_041383.1:788385472-788396784 GCF_002162155.2 Triticum dicoccoides
GGTGCGGGGCGGGGTGGCCGGAGGCGGGCAGGGCGGCCGGAGCGCGGCCGGAGGCGGGCGGCAGGGCGGCGGATCTGGGGAGGGAGCTGACAATTCCCTCCCGCGCGAAACTACCTCACGCGCGAAGAGGAAACCGGGTCGACGAGGGGTTGGGCTGCCAACCCCTGTTTCTACAGGCCGGGAAGGAGTATAGGGGTTGAGCCTCTAAAAAAATTTAAAGATTTAAGGGTTAAGGGGTTCTATTCTTTGCGATTTTTTTGTCTCAACCCGTAAAAAAGCGGTTATTTTTGAGGGTTTGAGGGTTTAGGGGTACTACTAGTAATGCTCTAAACTAGTTAAGCGGGCTGTGATCGTTGTTTCAGTTTAGCCGGCAATGCTTCCTGCAGCTGGTGCTAGTACGTAGTACGTAGTACATGGGCAGCATTCATGTCGTGACGCGGCCTGCCGCACCGGATTCTCCGGTCGATCCGCCTTTCCGGAGCACCACCGCATCAACCGAATCCGGTGGTACTGCTGCCAGTGACAGTGTGCCCAATGGGCATTCACTCGAGCACGCACGGTACGATCGATCGACCGCCGCTGCCTGCCGCTGCCGCTGCTAGTATCCAGGGCCAGGGACGTCCGGTCGAAATCATCGCCGATGTGGCGATCTCCGCACCGGAAATCTGGAAGCGACCGGCCTGTGACAGTACGTAGGACTTATCAGACGCACGTGATTTTTCGTTCTGTTGCCAAATGAAGCTTGATGCCGACAAGGCGAACGGTGGTGGTAGAAAACCGAGGATTATCCCGGGAAATCGGTGATTCCGGTCGGCGGTTCAGGCCCGCGTCTGGCTGGCGTCGGCGGCGATGCCGACACGCCCGTGACCGCGCCGCGCCGCCCCGCTCCTCCGTGCCATGCTGCGCCCGCGCTGCGTGGTCTATCTATCATCAAGGCTGTACGCACTGGCCGGCCGGGAGCACGGACCTGCTACGCATGCATCCTCAGCCTCCAAAGCGCTACTACCTGCGCACCACGAGCACGATTATGCTCTTCTGATCCGATCCTCCTCCGGCAAACATCGCCGCTCTCGTACCGGGCGCCGCGCCCCGATAGGGAGGGAATCTTTCTCGCTTTCCATGGCAGCCCCTTCACTCCCAGCTGAGCGTATCTGCAGTCGTCGCCTTGCTCGTGCGCGCACGGGGGATCGTCGAGCCGAACGAGGCCCGGCTAGGCCAGCAAAGGAATATACGATACGATTCCCCGTCTGTCACCAAACCGCTTTTTCTACTGACTACTGTGTGCTTTAGAGCATGGTTAATAGTATAGCCAGCTGCTGGCTATAAGCCAGTGTCATGTCATCTACAACCCATCTTATAGTCAACATGTACAATAGTAGATCAAAAGAGTGTACTACTTTTTTATTATGTGGCCCACCTTTCATTCTCACAAAGTGCCTAGAAGCACGTGCTAGAGCTGGCTCTTCACGAAGAGCCCGCTTACCTTCTCTCTCCTCTTCTCTTTCCTCCAACTAAGCATAAATATACTAGTTTATTTCTTATAGCCCGCTGACTCAACTCTATTGTATTTGCTCTTATACTTTGTTGATTCGGGAACGAAAGCGTGACATGCATGTTGCCGCCATACTGCACTAGAATAAGTACGGCTTGTCCGTGATCCGATCAATTGTTGCGTGCTCGTTCCTCACGATGGCAACTAGTAGCGGTGAGAGGGTAAAGCTATGGCCTATGGCTATAGCACAGGGGAAAGCGGAAGGGAAACGGTTGTAGACGGCGGACCGGCCGAAGCTCCGGCCGGTCACGCGCGGGTCGTTCGATGATTAGCGATCGAACCGCTGTTTAGCCACGTCTTCTACACAGGGAATCAAACGCGTGGCTGTTGGGTCCTGCGCACCGCCCGCGACCTTATCCCTTCGCTTCCATATCCACTCGCATCTCCCTCCCCATCCACCCACAGCCGGGGGCGCGGTCGTCGCCATGGCCGCCGGCCACTAGATGCGCCTTATTTTGAATCGTGTGCGGATCACCCGCACCGGATGCATCCCTCTCCATGGCCGCCCACGGCCAGGGGCTCGTCGCCTTGTCCGCGGCAACTGGACGCGCGCCCTCTCCATGGCAACCGCAGCCAGAGCTTCGCTAGTCGCCATGACCAACCTGCTGTTGGGTTTCGTAGTAATTTCAAAAATTTTCCTACGCGCACACATGATCATGTGATGCATAGCAACGAGAGGAGAGTGTTGTCTACGTACCCAACGCAGACCGACTGCGGAAGCAATGACACGACGTAGAGGAAGTAGTCGTACGTCTTCACGATCCAACCGATCAAGCACCGAAACTACGGCACCTCCGAGTTCGAGCACACGTTCAGCTCGATGACGATCCCCGGACTCCGATCCAGCAAAGTGTCGGGGAAGAGTTTCGTCAGCACGACGGCGTGGTGACGATCTTGATGAACTACAGCAGCAGGGCTTCGCCTAAACTCCGCTACAGTATTATCGAGGAATATGGTGGCAGGGGGCACCGCACACGGCTAAGGAATCGATCACGTGGATCAACTTGTGTCAACTTGTGTGTTTAGAGGTGCCCCTGCCTCCGTATATAAAGGAGGAGAGGAGGGGAGGCTGGCCGGCCCAAGAGGGAGGCGCAGGAGAGTCCTACTCCCTCTGGGAGTAGGATTCCTCCCCCCAATCCTAGTCCAACTAGGATTCCTCGGAGGGGAAGGGAGAGAGGGGGGCCGGCCACCTTCTCCTAGTCCTAATAGGACTAGGGGAGGGGAAAGAGGCGCAGCCACCTTGGGCTGCCCCTTTCTCCTTTCCACTAAGGCCCATGATGGCCCATATGGCTCCCGGGGGGTTCCGGTAACCTCCCGGTAACCCGGTAAAATCCCGATTTCACCCGGAACACTTCCGATGTCCAAACATAGGCTTCCAATATATCAATCTTTACGTCTCGACCATTTCGAGACTCCTCGTCATGTCCGTGATCACATCCGGGACTCCGAACAACCTTCGGTACATCAAAATGCATAAACTCATAATATAACTGTCATCGTAACCTTAAGCGTGCGGACCCTACGGGTTCGAGAACAATGTAGACATGACCGAGACACGTCTCTGGTCAATAACCAATAGCGGGACCTGGATGCCCATATTGGCTCCTACATATTCTACGAAGATCTTTATCGGTCAGACCGCATAACAACATACGTTGTTCCCTTTGTCATCGGTATGTTACTTACCCGAGATTCGATCGTCGGTATCCAATACCTAGTTCAATCTCGTTACCGGCAAGTCTCTTTACTCGTTCCGTAATACATCATCTCACAACTAACATATTAGTTGTAATGCTTGCAAGGCTTATGTGATGTGTATTACCGAGAGGGCCCAGAGATACCTCTCCGACAATCGGAGTGACAAATCCTAATCTCGAAATACGCCAACCCAACATCGACCATTGGAGACACCTGTAGTACTCCTTTATAATCACCCAGTTACGTTGTGACGTTTGGTAGTACCCAAAGTGTTCCTCCGGTAAACGGGAGTTGCATAATCTCATAGTCATAGGAACATGTATAAGTCATGAAGAAAGCAATAGCAACATACTAAACGATCGGGTGCTAAGCTAATGGAATGGGTCATGTCAATCAGATCATTCTACTAATGATGTGACCTCGTTACTCAAATAACAACTCATTGTTCATGGTCAGGAAACATAACCATCTTTGATTAACGAGCTAGTCAAGTAGAGGCATACTAGTGACACTTTGTTTGTCTATGTATTCACACATGTATTATGTTTCCGGTTAATACAATTCTAGCATGAATAATAAACATTTATCATGAAATAAGGAAATAAATAATAACTTTATTATTGCCTCTAGGGCATATTTCCTTCAGTCTCCCACTTGCACTAGAGTCAATAATCTAGTTCACATCGCCATGTGATTTAACAGCAATAGTTCACATCACCATGTGATTAACACCCATAGTTCACATCGATATGTGATCAACACCCAAAGGGTTTTACTAGATTCAGTCATCTAGTTCACATCGCTATGTGATTAACACCCAAGGAGTACTAAGGTGCGATCATGTTTTGCTTGTGAGAGAATCTTAGTCAACGGGTCTGTCACATTCAGAACCGTAAGTATTTTGCAAATATTTATGTCAACAATGCTCTGCACGGAGCTACTCTAGCTAATTGCTCCCACTTTTAATATGTATCCAGGTTGAGACTTAGTGTAACTTTTACAACAAACTGTTTTATCACCTCCATAATCGAGAAACATCTCCTTAGTCCTTACTAAGGATATTCTTGACCAATGTCCAGTGATCTACTCCTAGATCACTATTGTACTCTCTTGCCAAATTCAGAGTAAGGTATACAATAGGTCTGGTACATAGCATAGCATACTTTATAGAACCTATGACTGAGGCACAGGGAATGACTTTTCATTTTTTCTATTTTCTGCTGTGGTCGGGATTTGAGTCTTACTCAATTCATACCTTTGCAACACAGGCAAGAACTCTTTCTTTGACTGTTCCATTTTGAACTATTTCAAAATCTTGCCAAGGTATGTACTCATTGAAAATCTTATCAAGCGTCTTGATCTATCTCAATAGATCTTGATGCTTAATATGTAAGTAGCTTTTACTGAGGTCTTTTCCTTTTAAAGACCTCCTTTAAAACACTCCTTTATGCTTTGCAGAAAAATTCTACATCATTTCTGATCAACAATATGTCACTCACATATACTAATCAGAAAGGCTGTAGTGCTCCCACTCACTTTATTGTAAATACAGGCTTCTCCAAAAGTCTGTATAAAACCAAATGCTTTGATCACACTATCAAAACGTTTATTCCAACTCCGAGAGGCTTGCACCAGTCCATAAATGGATCGCTGGAGCTTGCACACTTTGTTAGCTCCCTTTGGATCGACAAAACCTTCTGGTTGCATCATATACAACTCTTCTTCCAGGAATCCATTCAGGAATGCAGTTTTGACATCCATTTGCCAAATTTCATAATCATAAAATGCGGCAATTGCTAACATGATTCGGACGGACTTAAGCATCGCTACGGGTGAGAAGGTCTCATCGTAGTCAATTCCTTGAACTTGCCGAAAACCTTTTGCGACAAGTCGAGCTTTGTAGACAGTAACATTACCATCAGCGTCAGTCTTCTTCTTAAAGATCCATTTATTCTCAATCGCTTACCGATCATCGGGCAAGTCAACCAAAGTCCATACTTTGTTCTCATACATGGATCCCATCTCAGATTTCATGGCTTCTAGCCACTTTGCGGAATCTGGGCTCACCATCGCTTCTTCATAGTTCGTAGGTTCATCATGATCTAGTAGCATGACCTCCAGAACAGGATTACCGTACCACTCTGGTGCGGATCTTACTCTGGTTGATCTACGAAGTTCAGTAGTATCTTGATCTGAAGTTTCATGATCATTATCATTGGCTTCCTCACTAACTGGTGTAGGTGTCACTGAAACAGTTTTCTGTGATGAACTACTTTCCAGTAAGGGAGCAGGTACAGTTACCTCGTCAAGTTCTACTTTCCTCCCACTCACTTCTTTCGAGAGAAACTCCTTCTCTAGAAATGATCCATTCTTAGCAACAAATGTTTTGCCTTCGGATCTGTGATAGAAGGTGTACCCAACAGTTTCCTTTGGGTATCCTATGAATACACATTTCTCCGATTTGGGTTCGAGCTTATCAGGTTGAAGTTTTTCACATAAGCATCGCAGCCCCAAACTTTAAGAAACGACAACTTTGGTTTCTTGCCAAACCATAGTTCATAAGGCGTCGTCTCAACGGATTTTGATGGTGCCCTATTTAACGTGAATGCGGCCGTCTCTAAAGCATATCCCCAAAATGATAGCGGTAAATCTGTAAGAGACATCATAGATCGCACCATATCTAGTAAAGTACGATTACGACGTTCGGACACACCATTACGCTGTGGTGTTCCGGGGGGCGTGAGTTGCGAAACTATTCCACAGTTTTTCAAATGTACACCAAACTCGTAACTCAAATATTCTCCTCCACGATCAGATCGTAGAAACTTTATTTTCTTGTTACGATGATTTTCAACTTCACTCTGAAATTCTTTGAACTTTTCAAATGTTTCAGACTTATGCTTCATTAAGTAGATATATCCATATCTGCTCAAATCATCTGTGAAGGTGAGAAAATAACGATATCCGCCACGAGCCTCAATATTCATCGGACCACATACATCGGTATGTATGATTTCCAACAAATCTGTTGCTCTCTCCATAGTACCGGAGAACGGTGTTTTAGTCATCTTGCCCAAGAGGAACGGTTCGCAAGTACCAAGTGATTCATAATCAAGTGGTTCCAAAAGTCCATTAGTATGGAGTTTCTTCATGCGTTTTACACCGATATGACCTAAACGACAGTGCCACAAATAAGTTGCACTTTCATTATCAACTCTGTATCTTTTGGTTTCAACATTATGAATATGTGTATTACTACTATCGAGATTTAGTAAGAATAGACCACTCTTCAAGGGTGCATGACCATAAAAGATATTACTCATATAAATAGAACAACCATTATTCTCTGATTTAAATGAATAACCATCTCGCATTAAACAAGATCCAGATATAATGTTCATGCTCAACGCTGGCACCAAATAACAATTATTTAGGTCTAATATTAATCCCGAAGGTAGATGTAGAGGTAGCGTGCCGACCGCGATCACATCGACTTTGGAACCGTTTCCCACGCGCATCGTCACCTCGTCCTTTGCCAGTGCCCGCTTATTCTGTAGTCCCTGTTTCGAGTTGCAAATATTAGCAACAGAACCAGTATCAAATACCCAGGTGCTACTGCGAGCATTGGTAAGGTACACATCAATAACATGTATATCACATATACCTTTGTTCACCTTGCCATCCTTCTTATCCGCCAAATACTTGGGGCAGTTCCGCTTCCAGTGACCAGTCTGCTTGCAGTAGAAGCACTCAGTTTCAGGCTTAGGTCTAGACTTGGGTTTCTTCTCTTGAGCAGCAACTTGCTTGCCGTTCTTTTTGAAGTTTCCCTTTTTCTTCCCTTTGCCCTTTTTCTTGAAACTAGTGGTCTTGTTAACCATCAACACTTGATGCTCCTTCTTGATTTCTACCTCCGCAGCTTTTAGCATTGTGAAGAGCTCGGGAATAGTCTTGTTCATCCCTTGCATATTATAGTTCATCACGAAGCTCTTGTAGCTTGGTGGCAGTGATTGGAGAATTCTGTCAATGACGCAATCATCTGGACGATTAACTCCCAATTGAATCAAGTGATTATTATACCCAGACATTTTGAGTATATGCTCACTGACAGAACTGTTCTCTTCCATCTTGCAGCTATAGAACTTATTGGAGACTTCATATCTCTCAATCCGGGCATTTGCTTGAAATATTAACTTCAACTCCTGGAACATCTCATATGCTCCATGACGTTCAAAACGTCGTTGAAGTCCCGATTCTAAGCCGTAAAGCATGGCACACTGAACTATCGAGTAGTCATCAGCTTTGCTCTGCCAGACGTTCATAACATCTGGCGTTGCTCCAGCAGCAGGCCTGGCACCCAGCGGTGCTTCCAGGACGTAATTCTTCTGTGCAGCAATGAGGATAATCCTCAAGTTACGGACCCAGTCCGTGTAATTGCTACCATCATCTTTCAACTTTGCTTTCTCAAGGAATGCATTAAAATTTAACGGAACAACAGCACGAGCCATCTATCTACAATCAACATAAACAAGCAAGATACTATTAGGGACTAAGTTCATGATAAATTTTAAGTTCAATTAATCATATTATTAAAGAACTCCCACTTAGATAGACATCCCTCTAATCCTCTAAGTGATCACGTGATCCAAATCAACTAAACCATGTCCGATCATCACGTGAGATGGAGTAGTTTCATCGGTGAACATCATTATGTTGATCATATCTACTATATGATTCACGCTCGACCTTTCGGTCTCCGTGTTCCGAGGCCATATCTGCATATGCTAGGCTCGTCAAGTTTAACCTGAGTATTCTGCGTGCGCAACTGTTTTGCACCCGTTGTATTTGAACGTAGAGCCTATCACACCCGATCATCACGTGGTGTCTCAGCACGAAGAACTTTCGCAACGGTGCATACTCAGGGAGAACACTTCTTGATAATTTAATGAGAGATCATCTTATAATGCTACCGTCAATCAAAGCAAGATAAGATGCATAAAAAGATAAACATCACATGCAATCAATATAAGTGATATGATATGGCCATCATCATCTTGTGCTTGTGATCTCCATCTCCGAAGCACCGTCATGATCACCATCGTCACCGGCGCGACACCTTGATCTCCATCGTAGCATCGTTGTCGTCTCGCCAATCTTATGCTTCCACGACTATCACTACCGTTTAGTAATAAAGTAAAGCATTACATCGCGATTGCATTGCATACAATAAAGCGACAACCATATGGCTCCTGCCAGTTGCCAATAACTTGGTTACAAAACATGATCATCTCATACAATAAAATTCAGCATCATGCCTTGACCATATCACATCACAACATGCCCTGCAAAAACAAGTTAGACGTCCTCTACTTTGTTGTTGCATGTTTTACGTGGCTGCTACGGGCTTAAGTAAGAACCAATCTCACCTACGCATCAAAACCACAACGATAGTTTGTCAAATAGACTCTGTTTTAACCTTCGCAAGGACCGGGCGTAGCCATACTTGGTTCAACTAAAGTTGGAGAGACAGTCGCCCGCAAGCCATCTCTGTGCAAAGCACGTCGAGGGAACCGGTCTCGCGTAAGCGTACGCGTAAGGTTGGTCCGGGTCGTCTCGTCCAACAATACCGCCGAACCAAAATATGACATGCTGGTAGGCAGTATGACTTGTATCGTCCACAACTCACTTGTGTTCTACTCGTGCATATAACATCAACATAAGTAACCTAGGCTCGGATGCCACTGTTGGGTTTCGTAGTAATTTCAAAAATTTCCTACGCGCACACAGGATCATGTGATGCATAGCAACGAGGGGAGAGTGTTGTCTACGTACCCAACGCAGACCGACTGCGGAAGCGATGACACGACGTAGAGGAAGTAGTCGTACGTCTTCACGATCCAACCGATCAAGCACCGAAACTACGGCACCTCCGAGTTCGAGCACACGTTCAGCCCGATGACGATCCCCGGACTCCGATCCAGCAAAGTGTCGGGGAAGAGTTTCGTCAGCACGACGGCGTGGTGACGATCTTGATGAACTACAGCAGCAGGGCTTCGCCTAAACTCCGCTACAGTATTATCGAGGTATATGGTGGCAGGGGGCACCGCACACGGCTAAGGAATAGATCACGTGGATCAACTTGTGTGTTCATGGGGTGCCCCTTGCCTCAGTATATAAAGGATGGAGGAGGAGGAGGCCGGCCAAGGCAGAGGTGTGGCCAGGGTGGGGAGTCCTACTAGGACTCCAAGTCCTAGTAGGAGTCCACCAAGAGGGGAGGAAGGGAGAAGGAATAGGAGGAGAAGGAGAGGTGGCCGGCCCCCTTTTCCCTAGTCCAATTCGGACTAGAGGGGAGGGGGGGGGCGCAGCCTTTTTCTCCTCTTCCCACTAAAGCCCATCAAGGCCCAATACTCTTCCCCGTATTCCCGTAACCCCCCGGTACTCCGGAAAATACCCGAATCACTCGGAACCTTTCCGAACTCCGAATATAGTCGTCCAATATATCGATCTTTACGTCTCGACCATTTCGAGACTCCTCGTCATGTCCCCGATCTCATCCGGGACTCCGAACTCCTTCGGTACATCAAAACTCATAAACTCATAATATAACTGTCATCGAAACCTTAAGCGTGCGGACCCTACGGGTTCGAGAACAATGTAGACATGACCAAGACACGTTTCCGGTCAATAACCAATAGCGGGACCTGGATGCCCATATTGGCTCCTACATATTCTACGAAGATCTTTATCGGTCAGACCGCATAACGACATACGTTGTTCCCTTTGTCATCGGTATGTTACTTGCCCGAGATTCGATCGTCGGTATCCAATACCTAGTTCAATCTCGTTACCGGCAAGTCTCTTTACTCGTTCCGTAATACATCATCTTACAACTAACATATTAGTTGTAATGCTTGCAAGGCTTATGTGATGTGTATTACCGAGAGGGCCCAGAGATACCTCTCCGACAATCGGAGTGACAAATCCTAATCTCGAAATACGCCAACCCAACATCTACCTTTGGAGACACCTGTAATGCTCCTTTATAATCACCCAGTTACGTTGTGACGTTTGGTAGCACCCAAAGTGTTCCTCCGGTAAACGGGAGTTGCATAATCTCATAGTCATAGGAACATGTATAAGTCATGAAGAAAGCAATAGCAACATACTAAACGATCAGGTGCTAAGCTAATGGAATGGGTCATGTCAATCAGATCATTCAACTAATGATGTGACCTCGTTACTCAAATAACAACTCATTGTTCATGGTCAGGAAACATAACCATCTTTGATTAACGAGCTAGTCAAGTAGAGGCATACTAGTGACACTTTATTTGTCTATGTATTCACACATGTATTATGTTTCCGGTTAATACAATTCTAGCATGAATAATAAACATTTATCATGAAATAAGGAAATAAATAATAACTTTATTATTGCCTCTAGGGCATATTTCCTTCACCTGCAATCAGCCGCGGCGGCGACGAGTTTGTGCTGGAGCCGGGGGTTGCTGGAACCAGGTTATTTTTTTGCTGGATCCACCCACTTTTTTTGCTACAACCCCTTTCTTTTTTGCTACCATCCCCATTCGATTTGATGAACTCTTTTCGTTTTTGCTGGAACCGGTGTCCCGATTTGCTGGAAGCAGTTGGTGGACGTGCTGCAAGGTTGACAGCTCGCCGGAGGAAGCTGCATCCAGCGGCGAGGAGGGCTGCATCCAACGCCGTTCAAACGCCGGGAGTTGCAACCATGTACGCCGGAGGTACAACCGGTGACCAGGGGTGTTGCAAGAGGGAGTGGCCGTTTTGCTGATGTGTCTATTTTTGGTGAACCAAATTTTTGTTTTTTGCTGGAACCGATGAATTTCTTCGCTGGAATAGATATAATTTTTTGCTTCATCGGCTCTAGAGCTCTCAAATGTTTCATGTCGTTTTTTGCTGGGGCCTAAGTTTGGTTTTGCTGGAACCGTTGTTCGATTCTGCTGGAAGCGTTGTTCGATTTTGCTGGAAGTGTTGTTCGTTTTTGCTTCAACCGACCACCGGAGTTCTGTAGGTACGATGCCTGTCG